>NC_080049.1:26462602-26495102 GCF_026212465.1 Amaranthus tricolor
TTAATTAACGTAATGCTGACATACATAATAATTAACGTAAAAGATGAACAACATACTGCTATTCTAAACGCATTTGTAAAATTCTGTTGCACAGATGCTTCAATCCTCTGACTTGACCAATTTGATTGATGTCTTTGAATTGAACTTTTAAACTCAGATACAAATACATCGACCTCTGGACAGTTCATTAGCACGTATCTTTGTGCAATATCGCAATCTCTTTCATCCAAAATATATGTTTTTCCTTTTCCATGAAATCTTATTGGATGACTGAAGATTGTGAACACACCAGTTACAATATTGTTGTAGCTTCCATCATCATTCCTAGGAAGGTCTCTGACCCTGCATCGCACATGTGGCTCAAAATAATGGGAAACAAAATGTGATGCTTCCTCGGTTAAATATGCGTTGCATATTGACGCTTCAACATGAGCTTTATTTTTCACATTCAGTTTCAAATGTCTAAGATACATGTATGGAATAATTAGTTCACCGGTAGAATAATGAAAAAATTAATTACATATGATTTATATACCTCTCAAATGGATACATCCATCTGTATTAGACCGGTCCTGCAATCCTAGCCTCATATGCCAAATGGATAGGAAGGTGTTCCATGTTATCAAAGAATGTGGGCGGAAATATAGTCTCTAGTTTGCAGATGATAACCGGAATATCTGCTTCCATCTTCCTCAAATCCTCCACACATAGCTTTGTGGTTGTCAAACTTCTATAATATAAGCTCAACTCGGTAAGAGCTTCCCAAACCTTGACCGGTAGCAATTCTCTAAATGTAATTGGAATTAAGCGTTGCATGAAAACATGATAGTCGTGACTTTTCATGCCGAACAGTTGATGCTTGGCCATGTCAATATTCCTTGCCATATTGGACACATAACCATCGGGAAATCTAATACTCTTCAACCATTGAAGCAAACCACATATCTGTTGTTCATTTAATGTATAGGAAGCTTTAGGAATAGACGTACCTGTATATAATCATAATAAGATGTTATATGAATTATTATTGATTATTAATTCTATAAAGGTTTGAGAGTACACAGAACTATAGGATGCAATTCTGAACGCATACCAAGTTCACGCAGATCGTGTCTACTCTTGATGTGATCCTTTGTTTTACTTGACACACACAACAAAATGTTGAAAATGTTATCAAAAACATTCTTCTCTATGTGCATAACATCTAAATTATGTCGAATCATGTTAGTTTTTCAATATGGCAAATCCCAGAATATGCTCCTCTTCTTCCATCTAGCAGAGTACTTACTAACCTCTTTATTATGTTCCGGTGCATCTTCTTCATAGACTCTCAAAAAACCAAACTGGTCTAATTCATCAAGCAATTCATGTCCAGTCCGAATAACAGGCGGATCTCTTTTCTCAACAACGCCTGATCTGAAATTTGTTCTATTTCTCCTATAGGGATGACTTCTATCTAAAAATCTTCAATGATAATCAAACCAACATATCTTTTTGCTATGCGTAAGGTAGAAGGCTTGTGAATCATCCATGCAGTAAGGGCAAGCATATCGGCCCGCAGTACTCCACACGAACAACATCGAATAAGCTGGAAAGTCATTGATCGTCCACATTAAAGATGCTCGTAGTTGGAAATTCTCCTTTCTTGACACATCAAAGATGATCGTCCACAAAGACCCTCCTCCCACAACATATTCAGCTCTTGTATTAGTGGTTGAAGATATAAGTCAATGTTGTGCTTTGGATTACTCGGCCCTGGGACAATCACGTTCAAGAACATATACGGCTTCTTCATGCACATCCATGGTGGAAGATTGTATGGTGTGACAATGACAGGCCACGATGAATACTGTTGACCGGAACTTCCAAAGGGGTTAAAACCATCTATACACAGACCAAGCCATACGTTTCGAGTCTCCATTGCAAAGTCTGGATGCATGTCGTTAAATGTCAACCATGCTTCAGCATCCAACGGATGTATCATCTCTTCATCTTTAGTGCGGTGCTCTGCATGCCACCTCATATGCCTAGTTGTTGCCTCTGAAACATACAATCTTTGTAATCTAGGGCCCAGGGGGAAATAATGAAATTTTTTTCTCGAAACCTTATCACTTTTATTGTTTCTTCTCCATCTAGAAGTTTCACAAATATAACAGCAAGTTGCATTTGCATTATTCCCCTAATGTATCATACATCCGTTAGGACAACAATCTATCTTCTCAACGGGTAATCCAAGGGCAGCTATTTGTTTTTTCGTTTTATAGAAGTTGTTTACTATCGTATTCTGTTCTGATAACACTTCATTCACAATAGCACAAATATTGTCGTAACACCTCTCAGTGAGACGATGGTCTGTGTTCAGGTTTGTAAGTCGACCAATAATAGACATCTTGGTGTGATTTTTACAACCTTCAAATAAAGGACTATTTACAGAATTTAACATTTCAAAGAAATTTCGACACTGAGGGTTTGGACATTTGTCAACGTGTACCGGTGGTTCATTATCTACTGACACTACATCATACTGGGAGGGAAGAAACTGATGGTAAGTGTCTGGAGACACACTAGCTACTGCATCATGCACCATCTGTGAGTATGGATTTGGATTATTTGACGATTGCTCTCCCACTACCGCTACAACATCAGATGTTGTTCCTATCTTTGTGTTTTGATGATATTCCCACTCATAGTAATTTTCAACAAACCCCCTTTTCATTAGATGTTCTCTTATTTCATCTGGTTCCTTATAGTAACAATTTTTACACTTTTTACAAGGACATCTAATCTCAAAACTCATGCTATTTGTACGAGCAAAATCTAAACTCTTCCAACCCTCTTATAAATCTTAAACTAAACTTTTTATTTTTTTCGTCGGTTGTACATCCAACTTCTTTCTTGCCTAAAATTCATTTTTAACACCTATATATAATAAAATAATATAATAATTCAACTGATTAGTAAAGTAAGTTAATGACAATAAAAATATATAAAACAATTCATGAAAAGAACAATATATGATAATAATATAATTAATCTAATAACAATTATTAAAGCAAATTAATGATAATAAAAATAAAATATAAAATAATAAAATATAAAAAAAATCATGTAAATAACAAAGGAAATAAAATATGTACTAATTAAATAACAAAATTAAATCAAATTAATGATAATAAAAATTAAATATAAATAATAAAAACAAATAAAACAACTCATGTAAAGATAAAAAAGAAGCTACATGATAAGAAAATCACTAACCACTTCTAATTCATTGATTTCCAAAATATACAACGCACAACAATTCTGCGCCTTATTTATATAAAACATGGCGACAACACGACGATTACAAACCCATCACCATTTTCCAAATTCAAACAAGTGGCGACCAAAGAGCTTCCAACCTGTCCGTCGCTTGCTTATATTTAAAAAAAATAAAACAAAAAACAAAGCGACGATATGGCGATAAGAGACCTCGTCGCCAACAATTAAAATAAAAATAAAAGTAAAATATTGTCCTTTTGCGATCAAATGGCGACCAACACAGCTCAACGCAGATTATTTATAAAAAAAAGAAAAATACTGTCATTTAGGCGACCACATGGCGACCAATAAACACGTCGCCAAGCATTAAAAAAAATTAAATAAAAACTATACTTGGCGACTGATTAGCGACCAATTTCCTCGTCGCCAAATCTCTTTCCCAGTTGGCGAGTAATCTTTCCCTCGCCTATTTGTCGCCACTGGCAACCAACTTCTCCCCTCGCCATTTTGCCATCGCTATTTCAATTATTTTTTATAGTGTTACAGTGTGAAATGAAAAAGGAAGCTCGAAGAAATGGATGGGCCGGGACTGTTAAACTAGCAAAACAATTTTAGTTGGAACATAATTTTACTAATTTTTCAAAACATTTCAAAAGCATGAAAACAAAAACTTCCTCCGTCCTAAATTATTTTTGCAATGTTTGTTTTTTCACAATGTGCAATACATTCATTCAACCATGAATATCTCAAATTATTTATAATAAAAATTATAAAAAATTAATATTAATTATCTTTACGTTGAGACGAATGAAGTAAGATTCCACTTGAATATATATATATATATATATATATATATATATATATATATATATATATATATATATATATATATATAGTGATGAATAAATAGTGTAAAATCTTTAATGTTATAAGTAAATTGAAACGAAGGTAATAAAATAGAAATAAAAATTCAAATAACAACTAAATTGTTTTAAGGGTCATAAGTGGAAGATTTGTTTTCTTTATCAATATTATTAATAAACAAAAGTCATATCAATAACAAATCCAACTGTTAAAGCATAAAATACCCCGTAGGAAAAAAAGTCATAGATTGAAGAATCGTAGTTCAATCATATGTCAAAAGAATTATACACCAAGAGTCCATAAGGACATCAGGCTATGATCAAGAGTATAGCCTATAGTGACATTTATGAGAAATGTTACTAGATCTAATGTCGCGAAAAAATTCAATATACTTTTAATTATGCTGCTAAAGAGTCTAATCAGTGTCACTAAATCCACTATATGTACCATTAATTTAAAGTAGTGACATTTAAATTAATTGTCACTAAATATATCTCACTAAAACAATATTATATTGTAGTGCATATTTAAACTTTCTTACGTATAAAATACAAATTAAGTGATTTATGAATAGTGACAAAAACAAATGCGATGATAGTAAATAAATTTTTAAGAAAAAATTAACTAATATGTAAACAAATATCATCTAGCCCCTTAAGATGTTAATTCTTTTCTTCTTTTCATTCATAAAATCTCTATTTTTCTTTGCACAAATTTTTGTGAGAGACCATCTCTAATTCAGCTGGCCCAAAAAGAAAAATACAGATAAGTTTTTTGGTAGGCATTAAGAATATTAGAAGTTGGTATTTAGAATATTTGTAAGTACTTAAGTACTTACTCAATGGGCATTAAGTATACTGTAAGTAGACACTAAACATATTTTAAGTAGGCATTAAAGATATAGTAAGTAGGGTAATAAGCTATGTTTCTCAATATGCTTTAAGAATATTATAAGTAGGCATTTTAAGTACTTTTTTGGTAAGCATTAAGTATAATGTAAATACACATTAAGAATATAGTAAGTGGACATTAATATTTAATGGGCTGAGACTGAGAGACGTCTCTCAAAAAAACCCTCTCTCAGGAGACCGACTGTTTTTTTTAATTTGCTTAATTATTGCTAGTGAGTAAAAACCGTCTTTCTTGAGTAAATCATTCCTTGAAGAAATTAAATAATAGAAGTATATTAAATGTAAACGAAAAAATTGTAGTTTATCTCGTTTTTATTGTTATTTACTTAAATTACAACAAAATTAATTCTAGGTTTGTTTGGAACGAGGTTTCTTGACTTAAACCTTAAGAGGAAAGGTTCCATGAAGCTTATTATTAACTTAATTAGTCAAAGTCAACTAAATATAAAAATAACTCATTAGAGAAATTAACCCTTTACAAAATTTTATTACGTCATTTATTAATGATAAATTTAATAAAAAATTATTTTTAATTGATCATATATAATAAATTACATTATATGCAAAATTTACATAACTAAAAAACTACAAAATTTAATAAAAAATTTATTCAAATTATTATAATTTAAAATTTAAAAATTATAAATATTTGATATTATAAAAAAAAATGGACATTAACCCTTCACAAAATAAAATGAGTTATTAAGAGTTGCTTGTTGATCTGCTTTTCGAGGAATATCACCTAGACACGTTTTGGACTTGGCACTTAAACGTTTTGTACGTACACCATTGATCACTATTATATCAAGGCCCTCTTATTGCTATATTTCCTCCCTTCTACATTATTTGGTATATTACAACATAAAATGCAATATTTATTTATCATTTTTAATTTATGATTAGTTTTTAATTATTAGATAAAATATATTTAAGTGAGATTCTATAGATAAAATATATTTAAGTGAGATTCTATTTAATTTGTCTCAATGTAAAGATTATTAGAATGATTACTTGTAACCTTAAAACGATTACTTACGATCTTAAAGTAATAAATTAAAGAAATAGGCTAATTATATGGACCTGTCTCATGGTGAGACGGTCTCATATAAGACGAGCTGAATTTTTTATTATTTATAATTTGAGATATTAAAGATTAAATTAATATTGAATTGTGTGAAAAGTTAAATGATGCACGTATATTATAATTTCTCTAATAAATATAAATTGAACAAAATAATTATTTATTTTTTTTACACTATATTCTCTTTGCTGCACTCATTTATCATTATTTGTTATTTTTAATTGTTTTACTTGTTTTGTATTATTTTTATTCATAAATAATAATCCACCACCTTTTTTAATGTCATACATATATTTTAATTTTCTTTAAATTACATTCACCCATTCACCCTCTCTATTTATTTGTTGTATCCATCTTTTTTAAAAAAAAATATCTTTTCTCTTTAATTTGTGGCAAGTAATTAAGTCAACAAACCAAAGTCGTCGTGATTACAGAAATTAATAAGAAGCAGAGAAGAAACCTAGGTTACGAAACTATTCAATAAGTTGGTTTGAATTATGGGGCATATTTAATATAATATTATCTCAAAGATTACAAACTAATTAATCTCAAGTCCTGAGCTATAAACATAAACTTTTAATTAAATTGATCCTTTAACATGGTTTTAGAACCATAAAATAATAAATTTGAAAGTCTATGGAAAATAAGAAGCAAAATTATTGCTGTTACTATAATACTATCATTTTGATTTTTTAAAGCCATATACATTCTCTATATAATGAAAATAAAAACAATATTTTCGTTCATTTAACAAAATATATATTAAAAATACAATTAAAAATTATTAACCCTTATTAACATCTCAAATTATTCTTAATTAAAAATTATAAAAAGTTGATATTAATAATCCTTGTATTGAGACAAATTAAATAAGATCCCACATGACTATGTTTTAACTTATAGATTAAGAGTAAAATATAAATTAAGAGTGATAAGTAAATAATGTTAAAAAAAATAGGACAATTAAGCTGAACAGGAGATAATATATATTAAAAATACAGTTACAAAGAAAACATTTTCAAAAAAATTGATCCAAAAATTAAAAATAATACTAGTATAATGGAACAAATTATAGACGTCTAAAACATTTCAATTTGGAGTATATATATATATATATTAAAAACCAAGTAATTAAAAAAATCAACTATTAGAGAAGTATTAATTATGAAAGAAAAAACCAAGTAATTTACATGCGATGGTGATGGATTTTCTTATACATTTCTCATCAATTTATTTTTTTCCTATATATACCTTTCAATAACAATTTTCCATCAAAAATACATCAACCACATTCAATAAACTTACCACCTCAAACACGCACAAAACCTAATAACAATTCCTCTTTCACAATTCCTCTTTCATAATAACCTTGGGTCACCATAATAACAATTTTCCAAGGTTATTATCTCACATTGAAGGAAATGGCAAAAAAGTTTAAGATTTTGAGATTAAGTACACCCTCTTTCACAATTCCTCTTCAAAATTCTGATCCATTCCCCTTTGAAATTATCACTTCCACAAAAGGCAAAACCCTAATTCCACGAATCATGGATACAAATATTTCTGTTTATCCAATTAGAATTGATGTCCATTTGGATTCTCAAAGGAGAAGTTCTAACAATATTATCAGACCTGCTAGTTGTGAGCCTGGTGATATGGACCTACACAACGCAGCAAGTAACGGGAATCTTAAAAGAGCCGAGGAGGCGGTTCATCGAAATAAGGAGTTGTTATGGAAAATAGACTCTCCAACGGGAAATATACCTTTACACATCGCTGTGCAAAATGGGCATAAAGAGGTTGCGACTTATTTGATTGAGAAATACCCACAAGGGTGTTACACCATGAATTACACTAAGATATCCCCGCTTTATTTGGCCGTGGTGCAACAACCTGTGGATTTATCCTTGATAAATACCATGTTTCATGAGTTGGGTAGAGATGAACGGATAGTTCATCATTTACAACAAGGAAAATCAATTATACGTCCTGCCATTCAAAACAACAATCAAGGTAATAACTTCTCATTCATATTTTATATACTTCTATGTGATTTTCTTATAACAATTACAATCAAGCTGACATAACACTCATTAATTTGTATGTATATATCTAATAGTTGAATCAATCATAATAAAATTTATTTAATTCTTTAATCCGCCTCATTAATCAACCTAAAAAATATGTGATTTCATACCTTTATCAATTTGCAATTAGGAAGTTTATTCATCTTAATAGAATTCAAAATTTGCACTAATTTTTTTTTTTTTTTGGAAAGGATCGATTTCAGCATCATTTTAATTTCCCAATACAAAAGTACATGTTACAAATTAGAAAGTCCATTAATTAAAAGAAAAATATAAAGCAAAAGTTGGATTTTTTTTAAGATAAATAAGGTAAAAATTAGTTGTTGATATAGTACTCCATTCTATCAAGCTATTATTTTCATTTGACGTTTGACACTGTTCATTCATCATTGTTAAATTTTATTTTATTTTTATAGCTAACTGAAATCTTATTTAATTCATTTCAATGCAAAAATAATTAATATTAACTTTTTATATTTTTTAATTATATACAATTAGAGATATTAATTAATAATCTGTATTTTATAATATTAGAATTTTTGGTATAATTAATTATTATTACAGAATTGCTGAAAACCACATTCAAGTATCAACCAGATCTAATGAAGCGTTGGGATGAAGAGGGCTTGACTCCTCTATCTTATGCTGCAACCAATGGATTAGTTAACATGGTGGGCTTCATCCTTAAAAACTATCCCAAAACAATAAAATACCAAAACAAAGATAAATCGTACCCAATTCACAAGGCATGTCTCGGAGGCCATGTTGAGATTATAAAGATGTTTTATTCAAAACACCCGAAATCATTGGTGAATGAAGATGGTCGTGGAAGAACTATCATGCATTTATCCGCTAAACAACACGGTAACAAGTTGATGAATGTTGTTAACTATTTGTTGACCTTAAAAGAAGCTCAGTTTCTACTTAACACGCAAGATGAAAATGGATGTACGCCGTTGGCTTTGGCCATTTCCAACAGAAACGATAGGGTTCAAGCTTTAATCCAAAACACCATCAACATGCTTTCATAATTAAACATATAATTAATATATATTGCTAGAAATTTTGATACTTTTTTTTTTTTTAGTTCCTTAAGGACTTTTTGTATACTAATTGTCATGAATTTGCCTTGTAATTTTCTATGTATTTGCAGACATTTATTATTTTTATTATTATAGTCTTCTCTGTGAAGGGAATATGGGTATAGATTGTCCGTCACTTTTCCTTACCCAGACCCTGCTTTTTGGCGAGATATTAGATACGATGATGATGAATTATTTTTATTATAATTTTCATGTATTTAATTTGCATCAGTGACAATATTATTATATAATTTAACTTTCTGTTAAAAGTTGATCAACTTTAAGCACCAAATATCCAATTAATTAGAAAAAAAAGGCAAATATACAGGTAAAAGGCATTTGATAATATATTTTATTTTTATTTTTCAAAATCTTAGCTTTTAGAAAGACAAAAATCCTAGCTGGTACGTACAACGTAGGAGTAGGTAGTGCCTACAAAGGCTTAGATTAAAAAAATAAAATACGACTGGTTGGATTTAAAGAATTAGTCAATAAAGACAGCAAAAATATGACAAAATTGTAAGGAAGGGAAGAGAAGACTATATGATATGACTAGTTCAAAGTCTTTAATTTTTGATGAATTAAATAGAAGCCTACCACTTTCTATCCGGTATCTATCAGTTTCCCACCAAATACAACCTGTCTATATATACAAAATTCATTGTAAACTCTAAGAAATGATGAAAAAGAACCACCAGTTTCCCACCAAAAACCACCAGGAATACCACCTTTCAGGGCAAAGGCTAAAGCTGCTGCCGCCGGGCATGGTGGTGTATAATTTACCTTACTTCGTTTATTTCACGGCTGAAGGCCTTTCGTAATTACGAGGTTAGTTTGTTGGCATTTTTTTGATAGTTATTATTAAGTTATATAATCTCTCATTCTCAATCCGTTTTTATTATCAGGGCTCTGTTTGGTAGGTGATATTAAATGGTGTTAATGAAAATGAAAAGTAGTATAATTTTGCTTGAAAAAATCTCTTGATATAGGGATGGTCATACTTGCTAATTTCAATCTTTTCATTTTCTTCATAAATTTTATTTTAATGCATTATCATTGAGAGAGGTGATATTAGTTGGTAATGGAAATTTATAAACAAAAAACTATTTTGTGATTAAATTTTAATCATAATCATTATGGGAATCACATGGAACTTTTAATGAAAATTTATATTATAAATCATTGCAATTATCAATATTTAGTCCACTAATCAAACAAGCCATTAGTATTTCAATTTCTTATTAAGTTCAAGGCAAGTATTCGACCATCGCATAAGCAATAAGGTCTATTGATAGACGAAGACAATTGTGAATCTCGATCAGTTATTAATTTAATCATTTTATACTTATGTTTTATTAGACTTACGCTCTAAATTTATAAAATAATATGATAAATAATCGCTCTATTTTTTAATACTTGTAATATTTTAATTTTTACACAAGTTATTTACAAGTGTTGTTTTAATTTTTTTTATTAGTTAACAGTTTCAACAAGAAAAATATACTCACATGTGGGATTTTATTAGATTCATATTAATATATGGTGGTGTTTAGCAAATTAGCTTATTGAGTAATTTTAGCTTATTTTGATATAAATAGAAGGTTGGGTGGTCAAACCAGCTAATGCTAGTGTTTGGTGAATTAGCTGGTTGAAACAGCTTATTGATACGAATAAGCTATTTTTGAACAAGCTGCTTATAGCAGTGAATTCAAAATCAGCCGGTCAAATCAGTCACTATAATCAGCTATCAGCTACCAGCTATTAGTCATTTGCCAAATAGCCTCATAGTTTTAATATACTTCCTCCGTCTTTTTTACTTGTTCCCAAACACCTTTATGCGCAGTTCAATGTGTTTGTCGGATTTTATATATCTAGGAATATACTCAACTAAAAATTATAAAAATTTGATATCATGAAAGATTCCGATAAGACGAATAAAATAAGATCCCACATGACTATGTTTTTTTCTCGTTTAATAGCCGTAATATGTAAAATACCATTGAATGATGAATAGTGTAAAAAAATGATTTGGGTGCAACTAAAAAACAAAGAAAGTATTAACTTTTAATAACTTTTACTCATGTATAAATAGAGTTAATGGGTTAAAAATGTGCATTCAGATACTTTTTTTAAGTTTTGCAAGTAAAAAGTAAGAATAAAAAAAATTCTTAAGTAGATTTATTGGCCCCAAGTATGACGAAAATTTGTGCTATGTCACACTACTAGCTAGTAAATGGGCTCTGATGTGATTGGATAATATTTGGGGTCTTAACCATCAAATTTAGCTTTTGATTGATGATCTGTTGGATTTATTGACATGGTATGGAAAACTCAGGCTTTAAGTTATGTAGATTTCATTCACCCCTCATTTTAAGTGGATTTCTGATGTGATTGGGTAATATTTGGGGTCTTAACCATCAAATTTAGCTTTTAATTGATAATCTGTTTGGTTTATTGACATGGTATGGAAAACTCAGGCCCTAGGTTATATAAATTTCATTCACCCCTCCTTTCAAGTATGAGGTAGACATGTGACATCTATACTATAACCCAAAAGAACTTTTATATGAGAGGTGCGACAAAGTATTCTATAATATATTTTGAGGTTTCAACAATGACTACTATTTAATATTAATGTTTCATATTTTGTACTATGAATATTGTATTCACAAAGTAATAGTTATGTTAAAGACTCACTCTAAAAACCTTAGAAAAAAAAAATGCTAACATAGTTAATTCTATGGTGGTTAGCTTTAAGCCAACCACTATATTAAAATTAATGGAATAAAATTTTATAGAATAGTAATTATGTTTGAAATTATTGATGGTTAGTTCAAGACAATTCTTAGTTTTTTAGCAAAATATTTTTTTTTAATGTTTAAAGTTTGAATAATTGTGGTGGTTGTCAATCACTGTAGAATTAAATTACTTTGCAAAGTTAGGGATGATCTAGGTTGCACTAGGACACGGACAAGATACGGGTACGGGAAAACGCCAACTTAAAAATGGCGGACACGGGGACACGTAAATGTTAATATAATAAATATATCAAATAAAGATAATTTTACAATCTTTCATTTGACATATGTAAATAAACACTTTAAAAAACATAAAACTCACAATTTTTCAACTTTTCAAAATTCAAATTACAAACACTAAGATTAAGAATTTAAGATTAACAAATAACACATTAACAATTTAACATTAACAAATAACAATTAACAAATATTCAAAGAGGATATACAAAAAAATGGGAATGGAGGTGGGGCAACACCATGTAGAAATAAAAAATAATTTTTATTTTATTTTTTTTTAAAAACGTGTCCTTGACTCCTTGCCGTGTCCGCGTATCCGGAAAAATATTAAAATATTGGATACTCATTTGGCGTGTCGGACACGGATTTTCGCGTGTCCGTGTCCGACACGCGACACGCAGGTTCAGTGGTGTGTCTGTGTATTCCAGGGGATGATTAGGATCTAAGATCCTATTGGACCCGCTCCTAATTATAAAGTCTGAGTCTATTTTTTTGACACTCGACATATCCGAGTCACCCTTTAGACCTGACCTACTATACAACCTAAAATTAGTTCTAAATTTGTTCTAAACTCAATTCTAAAATTATTAGAACTCAATAGACTTATATACAACCCAAATACTAGTTTAGATACTAATGAAACTTTAAAATATAACAAAATCTAATTATGAATAATCAAATTAAGATCCATTTAGTACGCTAAACCTATCAGATCCGGTGAGCCTAAGTTTTGGTCAAAAATTTTTAGACCTTAATATATAATTAAGGGTCCGAATTTGAATATGGACCACTAAAAATTAATGGTCTGGATCCAACGGAATCCAACCCATGATCATCCATACTGATATCACTGCAAACATGAAAACCTGAAGTATTATGAAAATGATCCTCTAAAGCATTCTGTTATGCCTGATATCTGGCCTTTAATGTAGAGTTTTAGAGCTTGTGAACGCTTGCTTGCTTCCTCAAGAATGAAGATATGAAGTAGTTTTTGGATTGCTCAAGAATAGAGCTGAATTAATAGTATACGAATATGTTAAGGTACTTAACTATTTTCGCTTTTGTTGTATTCTTATTTTCATTTTATTTCCTTTTAATTAAATTCAGCCTATAAATACAGTCCCTTCTAACCAATGGAGTACTTTATTGAAATAAATATTTATTGCGTAATCACTTTCCCTTTAAGTATTACCGAGTATTATATTACACTAAAACTTGAATATATTGACCTTAGAATCTACTTCTCACCGATAATATTTACGGAAATTAAAAAATATAAAATCTTTTAGATATTAAATATATTATTTTATTGAATTTTAAATTTGATGGATGAAAAGCAAAAACCGCAAATATTAATAAAATATTAAAAGAAAGTTAGTGGAGAAAATATAAAGAAACCACAACTAATAAATTATTTTATGAATTTAGTGAAAAACATGTGAGAACCATAAGAAATATAAAAATGTTAAAAGGAAGAAGTGAGAAATATGTTGAGACTCTAAACATTATAGAAAGATTCCAAAGCAAATATAAAGCTTTTATATGACAAAGTTGTTTTGTCGCTTATTTTGTCACAAAAGGCATTTAGCGATAAAATAGGCAACAAAACGCTTTGTCGCTTAATTTTTTGTCGCATAATCAAGATTTTGACGCCTATTTTGTCATTGACTTGGTGACAAAGCTAAAATTTTGTAGCCTATTTTGTAGCTAAAGTGATATTCAGGTTATAAAAAAAATAAATATTTGTCATTATTATTAAATATTAATAGTAATTATTACTATTATTATTTAACAATAATAACAAATATTTAATTTTTTTTACAAATGATACTCAAACACTATATATAAACAACAAAATTAACTAAATTGAAATTTAATGAATAAATTATTATTAAATTAAATATATATATATATATATATATATATATATATATATATATATATATATATATATATATATATATATATATATATATATATATATATATATATATATATATTACAAAATTGTTTACATTAATGTATATACAATAATAAACGTAAAAAATACATAAATTACAAAATAACCACCACGACTAGAGCGATTACCATCACCGCGGGTATTATGCGAGCCTCGGGAGCCACCAAATCCACCAGGGCTACCTCCCATATGGAATAAACACTAAGTAATACAATAAAAAATAAATTAAAAAAATAATTACTAAATACTCGAAAAACATGAATAGTTACGGCCATGAACAACAACAATTGTAAACATGAACAACCATAATTATTTGACAAATATAAGCCATAAAATAAAATAAAGAAAGATGAAACAATAACATGAAACAGCAACATGAATAATGGAAGACAAAAAACATGAAAATCTACATACAATTCGAAAATGGAAGACCAAAAACATGAAAATCTACATACAATTCGAAAATTAAAGACCAAAAACATGAACATGAACATACAATTCGAAAAATTAAAGACAAAAATACACGAACATGAACATGCAACCTTAGAAAACCGACATTCAATTCGAAAATAAACATGAACACGAAATGAACATGAAGATATGAAGAACAAAAAACATTGAATAAAAATCAGCAACATGCAATTCAAAAAATGAAAATAAAAAGAGCCATTAAATTGTATAAACAACAATGTATATTAATATTATAAAGTATGAGATGAGATTACCTGAGAAAAGACAAGAAAAGTGGCCGAAAAATTGCTCTAGTCGTCGAATTAAGTGGCTTGAAGTAGAGAGAAGGAAGAGAAATTTTTAGTAAGTAGAGTGAAGTATTGGAGAAGAAGATGAATAAGTTTGAAGAATGAATTGAGAAAGAGATCGAAGTAAATTTAAAATCCGGATTAAAAACTTTGCGACAATAGCTTTGTCGCCTAATTTGTTGCTAAGTTTTTACCATTTCAAATTTCAAAATGGAAAAGGCTTTAGCGACAAAGTAGGCGACAAAAGCTTTATCGCTAAAACCTTTTCACAGTTCAAAATTTACTTTTTCACGCTCAGTTACTCTGACAGTGTCCTTTTTACTTTTTTTAGCTACAAAACTAGCGACAAAAGTGTTTTGTTGCCACTCGCCAGCTTGCGACAAAGCATTTTGTCTCCTATTTTGTCACTTAACCTCTTTCTTCATAATTAAGTTTTGTCGCCACTTTGATATGTTTTTGTAGTGTTCTTTATGAGAACAACACATGAAACACCTTAAAATAAAAAATGAGAACTTCTTAAAGGAACATAAGTAGTGAAGTAGTATTTTTAACAAAAAGTACTCCCTTAGATACTTCAAGAAGTTCTCATTTGTCATTTTAGAATGTTTCATTTATTATACCCATAAAGAATCTTTCTATTTATATATCATAAATTTTGGACAAAATAAAATAATTATTCTCATTTTAATATGTTAATAATGTTTACGGTCTCATATATTTTCCATTAACTTTAATTTAACATTTTTATATTTCTTATGGTTCCCACATATTTCCCACTAATTTTATAAATTAATTTTTTATTAGTTGTTGTTCCTATATTTTTTTCTTTTAATATTATTTTTATGATTTATGGTCCCTATTTTTTCTCTATCAAATTTATTAATAAATAAAATAATATATCAACTATCTAAAAGATATTATTTTTCTTAATTCCCATGAATTTTTCTTAAAAGAACTTTATTAGCAAACGGAGGATTTACATAATTTTGAGACTCCATAATTTATATAACTTGAGTATATATAAAACTATATCACACAGTATGTATAACATGAAAAACATAACAGGAAAAAAAAGAAAAAAGAAAAAAAGAAAAAAAGAAAACACTAGACAATAAAGATCAATACATTCAAAACTAGGAATATGACTGTATGGGTCTTAGATAGCACTATTAATTAAAAAGTTGTTTCACTACATGATTTGCACTGTTTATAGCCAAATCCAAGGGAGTTTTATTGTTCTCATCTCGTATGAGCCTAAGCTGTTTGTTCTCCCGAAGACTCAACAAGTAGATGACTACTTCCTTCAACTTATTACCGCGTTCTTTAGCTGCTAAATGTAGAACTGTTCGCCCTTGACCATCACAAGTAAATATCGATTTGCCGGAATTATTATAGAACTCTGTTAAGACGTTAATATGGCCTCCTAGACATGCCTTGTGAATTGGATATGAATTATCTTTATTTCGGTGTTTTTTTGATTTGGGAAATGTTTTGAGAAGGAAGACAACCATGTCAACATAACCCTTAGAGGCAGCATAAGATAGAGGAGTTAATCCATTTTCGTCGGTAGAGTTGAGTAAATCAGGCTGTCTTTCTAGTATGCTTTGTAGTCCTCCTGTCAATTCATTAACACTTTAATAACATAAGTACATCCACCACCCATAACAGGACGTGTTTGGTAGTCTCTTCATCCTATAAAGAAAATTTGTTACGGCTCGTTTGGTAGATGGTAATAAACATTAGTAATGAGAATGAAAAACTAGTGTAATTTTGATTGAAAATATCTCTTGGCTATCTTTATGGTCATGCTTGTTCAACATCAATCATCTCATTTTCTTCATATAATTCATTCGAATGCATTACTATTGGGAGAGGTGGTATTAGGTAGTAATGGAAATTTGTAAACAAAAAAATTTTTTTGTGATCAAAATTTCATTATCATGGGAATGACATGGAATTAACTTTTGATGAAATTTTACACTATAGACCATTCCTATTACCACCATTTAATATCACTAATTAAACGGGCCATTAATGTACTATTTAGGAACAAATATTTCATTTCAAATTATGGATTTCAATTATGAAATCATAAATGAAGAATTTGATGATGATAAGGTTTAGGTAGTCAAAAATTCAACTTTAACTACTTTAAAAAACAATGATGTAATTTGATCCAAATTCAAATTTCCAAATGAAATTATCATTTCCAAATATGGCATAAAGAAATTTTCATTTGTCATTTCAGATGTTTTATTTGTTGTTCTTTATAAAGAATCTTCCTATTTAATTATATCATAAATTTTGGAAATCTAGTTCACCCCAGGACTCAAGACATGTCAAAAACACGCATGGACGAGTTCAAATTGGGTTATTTTTATATCAGATAACTTAATTAATCAAGAAATTTTATAAATTAACAAATACTTTAACATAATATATAAAGCAAATATATATCTTAAGAAATTTTAAATTTAAATATATTATATTTCTAGAAAATTTAAAAGAACATATCTTATTGTGATATACTACTTATATAATAAAGAATAGATTTATGTTAACTTTGGTAAAAATTGTTTAGAATAACATATTATAGTGATATCGTACTCAAAAATATTACATGCCATGTAATTCAATCCAGCCAATCCAATTAATAGATATATTTAATATGACAAATCGTTATAATATTGCCAAGTGGAATTTTACAATCTTTTTATTAGATCATAAGATAAGATGTGATTTGATTGATGGAAAAATAAATCATAAAATAATAAACAGGTATAGTTTTTCGGTTATATAAAATCACATCACTATATGTTTTGTACAGCAAGTCTTGTATGAGATTGTCTTACCGTGTGACAAACCTATACAAGCAGCTTATTAGTAAAAAAAACATTGAAACAAAACAATAAAATCTGAATTTACACTAGTACATGAGAAAGCAGGTTTTTTAATTGTTTGGGCTTACTCAATTAAAATCGTCTTATAATGAGACGACTTCAATAAAAAATTAGTATATTTTGTATTACATATTTGTATATATACATCTTTAACCCATAAATTAATTAAGGAAAAAAATATGAAAATTTCTTTCGTCTACCCATTAGGTTAAAACCTTATTAATAATAAATATTAATGCATAATAGAATTTATTTACCAACTATAAATATATTTTATTTATCTATTAATAATAATATTATAACCACTAAAGCAGCTAAATTGGAGGAACTCTATCAGTAACTGCTTAGAATCCCGATTTATAAGGGGCCTTGTATTTTTTTCTAGAAAATATTAGTTTGAAGAATACCAAGTATTCTAAGGATTGTGAATAGAAAAATTAAAGATTACATTTAATTTAATGGGATGATGATGATTAATGTTTCTCATTAACCGACGGACATATTAAAAATGAAGCAATGAATATTAGAATGAGATATTGGTTTCATTAAATTATAAAATATAGAAATATTTTAATATTTTAATAAACAAATTTACAAATACCAAAATGTAAAATAACATAATTTTAATTTTACGGGCCCATAATTTATATTTTGTTCAGGATCTTTAAAATGTCGAAGACGGCTCAATTGAGAAGCCAAGTAGAATTTATGCAACATTAATATTCTAAAAAAATTAATAATTTATTTAAAATTATAAATTTCAATTACAACAACTTAACTATTTATTATAAGTAAAGAAAAATTCATGACTCAAATTAAATTTATATTTTAGTGAGAGGAATTTTTCCTCATATGTGAAATGTTTCTAACATTCCATATTTTCCATCCCTGATTGAAACTATGATGTGTTAAACACAAAAGTCAGGATAAAATTGCGTTTATGAAAAAATTAGGGCTAAAACGTACGGAATTAAACTAGAACACAATTAATTGATTCTAAAAACAGACTAAGGAAATGATAAGATACGGAGACTCATCAGTTCAAATAAAAACGAAGGAAAAAAACAAAAAAAAAAAAAAAAAAAAAAAAAAAAAAAAAAGACCAAACCTTAATTAATTATAGAGCTCCAATTGGAAAAGCGCTAAAGCTAATTATAACATTTATAAGTTAGAATCTTACTTTACCATAAAGTTACCATGACATACCCTATCTCATAAACCCTAATCTTGTAGGGCCAAGGGTTGAGTTGGAATGTAAATGTTATCCTAAACTATATTTG
The DNA here is from genome assembly GCF_026212465.1 of Amaranthus tricolor. NCBI lineage: Eukaryota > Viridiplantae > Streptophyta > Magnoliopsida > Caryophyllales > Amaranthaceae > Amaranthus > Amaranthus tricolor. Next base: position 26,481,822 of record NC_080049.1, read on the forward strand.
AATCTTTTCCACTTTTATTTTAAGTGGAATAGTTAACATCATGTTTCTATAAGAAGGGCATGTGAATGCAAATTCATGCAAAATTAACTGATACCGATAATTCAAATAAAGAAATTACAAATAATATAATGCTATGTTTTGGAATAACGATTTCATTTAAAAATATGAATTTTACTCAGATTTAGCATTTGGCTAATAAAAAATATTTAAATTTGGATTTGAATCAAATCCACTGTAATTATAAAAGTGGTTAAACAATGAGAATTTGAGAAGAATGACTTCTCAAACATTGTTATTCTCACATTCTTCATTAATGAATTTATAATTCAAATCTACAATTTGAAATGAAATGCATATTTCCAAACGCAACCTAATTGTATTTGTGCATATTTTGCTTAAAATTTCTATATAAATAATGCTACTAATGAAAATAAAAAAACTCTTTCTAAGTTAAATCAAAGTTCGTACTGTTGAGTTATGCTGCCAAGAGTAATTTTCAGAAAAAGAATGTCTTTTAAAAAATTATACTTGTACACCAATTTAATATACCAAACAATCTGAAAATTTGAACTAGATCCATATTTAATAAACTAAAATAATATCAATTGATAGGATTTTTTCGAGTAGAGATTAGTGTCAAATTGTTTTTTGAATTAAGAACCCTAAACCTCTTTTGAAAAAGTAAAAATAGATGAAAAAATTAAAAAAAAAAATGGATTAAGTTATAGGGGGAGGAAATCGAGCCTTACTTTAAAGTGTAAAATACTATATATAGTTTCAAATTATCCAAATTTATGTTGTGTCAATTGACTTCATTGACCATAAAACGAATATAGCACTTGACATAATAGAGTATAAAACATATAATTAATCATTTATTAATTTAAATCAATTCTTTCAATTACAATTATGTGGCTTCAATCAAAACACACATATTGTAACTATAAATTGAATTTAAATAAAAATTCAAAATATATAAATGAGTATAAAAAATTTTAAATGAGATTTTTATTTAACTTTTAAAAAGTAAATGTAATTTATTAAAAATTTAAAACTAATTTGATAGGAAATCAAAATTCAACTTAAAAAACAATAACATATTTGTATTTTTCCAAATATAAGTTAAATTAATAAAAAATAGCAATTTAATTCAATAAAGAATAAAAATCATACCTTGATCCCGTTTGTTAATGGCATCATATGCAATTGCATTTGCATGCCTCGAGTGATCACGTTCTCCATTGGCTCTTCCACTATGTGTTCTATTATCATTCTCTTGGTCCATCTTTATATCAAAGAAACACGCCATTTTTATTTTCCTTAATTAATTGTAGTATCGCTTTTGTTATTTGTTTTATCTAATTCTATATATACGTAGTTCATGGTAATGTAAGATAGGAGTATTACATGTTGAAGACGGCAAGAAATGTACTTGAAGTTACATGGACAATGCTAGTAAATTTTCATAACCTTAAATACCAAAACATTAGTGTTAATATATGCCCATTTCTTTAATTCCAATTTCATTTACTCTTTAGGGTAGTTGGGAAATTGTGAGATTTAGAGTTGGTCATTGACTTTACTTTTTTTTTTTCTATTTAATTACAAGGTAGGCTAAGAGAAGAAAGGGTTAAGCGACAGAACTTTACTTGAAAAATCGATACTCGTTTCACCTGAGATAAGACATAATTCTCGACTTTGTTGATTTACAACCTTGTTGGTTGTGCTTTGGATCCTATGTATACTCTAATTTAGCTTCCTTCCTATGTTTTGAAACCATTTAAAATTTTGATAAATTGAAAAATTTATAAATGTACTAGTATGAAATCCGTACGGTGGACGAAGTTGTTAGTATAAAAGTATAATTATAAATTTTAGATAGAGATACGTTACAAATTATTAGTATAAAATAATAATATTTCTTATAAAATAGATAGAGAAATTTAGAATATATAATGCTTTAAATGGAAAAAAAAAATTGATTGTTAATATAAGTATTAACTAAAACTTTTTAAGGCAAATCTGGGTAATCTTCTAATAACTCTATCATAATGATTTTTGTCTTTCTCAAAATAACTTTTGATTTATGTATATTTTCTTTCTTGATGAAATATTTTTGAAATTAAATTTTAATGAAAAAACTTTATTGATTAGAAAATGCTTCAACATATAAAATCAAATATATATTCTAAGAAACTTTATTGGAAATTTTATATAAATTTTAAATTCAAAAATAAAATATTCTAAGAAAATTTAACAGACAATATTTAATTGTAATATACTACTCATACATTAAAAGAATAATTTAATGTTAATTTTAATAAGAATTATTTCATATGACAAATAATTATTAGAATATCATATAAAACGAATTTTACAGTCATTTAATTAGATTATATAATTGGTCAGAATATAATAGATTTGAATACATAAATTAACCCATAAATTCAAGGGCTAAGGGAGATTCACCTCAATCGGGTCAAATTCAACCCCTTATAATATAAAAGAGATTGTTAGTTCCTCCATTTTATATTAGTTATTCGCTTTAATTTTGTACAAATTTAAAAAATATATATTAATTAGTTTAATTAAAGTTGATGAATCTTATTCAACAAACTAATATAAAGCATAAATAATTTTCCAAATAGAGATTAAATTGGAGACTTATATAGTAATATCGTCCAAAATAAAAAAAAAATCACGAGACTCTTAATATGGACCGATCATATATACCAACATATGAGAGAAATATGTCACAAATATTTTTTGGCCCCGAAGTTTTTACTTTTACTATTTAGCGTATAAACATAATACTCCTTCCTATTCACTTTAAAAGTCTCATTTGACTTTTTACGGATTTTAAGAAGAGTCAAAAGCGGGACCCTAAGGCTAGGAAAGAGAGTGGTATTATGAGTTTTTAATGTAAGAGAGGAAAATTAGTATGGTAATGGAGGGTATAATTGAAAATATAATAAAGCTACTAAAGGCATAAAAGTCAAAAACTCATACCAAAAATAGAAATGCGACAATTAAGGTGACTTGACCATAAAAGAAAATGGGACACATAAGCTGAATAGGAGGGAGTATTTATTATATCTATTTTTTTTGTCTAATAAAAAGAAAAATAAAAATCAAATATTGTGAATTCTAAAAAAATAAAAAACACATCTTTTTAACAGTTTGAATTACGGAATATTGAAAATTTGTGAAGTTAATATTGAAAATTACTAAACATTAATCCTGTTGAATGAAATGTGTATAAATCGACAAAAGTAAGAGGGATTAAAGAGGAACTTAATTGTAATTTTACAACTCAATTATATCAAAAATAGAGTGTTTCCAATCCAATGTGACTTTCAAATTTGCATACATTATATTCCTTCAAAATTTATTGTAAATTTTAAGCCATTTTATCTTAAGGGTAGTTATCATTATAAATGAATGCCATACATTTAATTAGCTTAATGAAATTTCCCATTCATTTTCCATTAAAACAGATGGCCTTTTTTGAATTACATAATAGGCTGAGGAAATGAAAGAGGTTAATGAGAATTAAATTCAGGCTCTTTTTTGGAAAGGTATTATCTATGTTAGAGTACATAATATATCTTGATGTCTTAACTATCATCATCATTATCATTATCATCATCATCCTACCCAGTATATCCTGCTCATAGAAATTAAGGCCAGGGTCTGGAGAGGGAAAGATGGCGGCAACTCATACCTGTAAAAAAGAGCGCGACCATCAGCTTAAATTTTTATCAGAAGCCAGCATGATAAGAGGTTATAAGTTTGAATCAGAATTACTCCTCATTCAAAGTGAAATATTTATTATCAAATGTGAGGTGGTCATGTACTGCATCCATACTTTAGTCTAAAAAGATCTTGTATGAGAGAGCGTGTTAGAATATATAATATATCCTGAGAACTTAATAAAAAATATAATTTTTTTGTTGAATTGGTTTAATAACAATAAATTCCAACCAAGACAAGACCCAAGTCTATTAAAACATGTCATTAACATTGGCGAGTAATCTTAGTTCCTTCTCCGCTGGGAGAATGAATTGGAAATTGTTGCGAAAATAGTTAGTCTTCTTTTATTTGCTCTTCTATGACTAATTAAACACGGTATAGGAAGTTAGGAGAAATGTACACCAAATTTAATTAGTAAAAAAATTAGCAGTCCGATCATTTCAAAGAAATATGTAGGAAATCAATAGGAAATCAAATAAAATCAAGAATATTCATTAGAAATCAGTATATTGTATTTTAGGAATTGTTTTATTCAGTCCTTATTTCCTTCCTAAATTAGATGATGAATGTAATTATATATGCCTGTAAATACTCAGAAGAAGAAAGTGAATTAAGATCTTTTACAATCAAAAACGCTTCCGTACTAATTTTCAAAATAAAGTCACAATTTTTTATCTAATTTTGCGTGGACTTTTGAAATAATCTATATATAATTTTTATTAAAAATCAAAATACTAATGGCTAAATGTTACTAACCTAATTAACAAGCTTACACGGTAATGTTTAAACTGTAATTTTAATTATATACGAAGCTATTAAATTCCAACAACCTAAATATATATTATTAACGAAATTTCTTGGAAGGAAATTTGATTAATATGATAAAGTAACATTTCCATAGCATCGCATATGTACTTTCGCAAACATAACATAACATCATCATAAGACCATTTCTATTGGTGTGAAAGTTTCGTTTGAGTGGAAAATTTATTGTGGGTTTTTGTATTCCATTAGAAATTTTCACAACCTAAAACAAATAAAAGCTTGAAACACGTCCTAATAACATTCTTCATTATTTAAATAGGTTTTTTATTTTATACATATATCAAAAAATATACACAAATATACCAATGGTCATGAAATTTTATGCTCTATAATTAGGCACTCATTTGTTATGTTTTAACATACTTCAAAAACTTTATTTTTTAAAAATTCTATATAAATTAGTTAACTTTTTTGTTTTCTTATTGATGAGATAACTTTTGTATATAAAAAATTTTCACACATAAATATGATGTGGATGAGAAAAAAAATATAGAGAGAAATTGGTGAGGAAATTTTTTTCTCTCACCAATGAGAATGTTCTAATAATAGGTCTTATTTTTGGTGGAAAAGCTTGTCAACACCACAATTTTTTTTCACTTTTCTTAAATCAATTCAATAAAGTTTTAATTTCATGGTTGAAATCTCATAGTTGAGCTTATACTTTATCTAACCTAATTTTAAATAATAGTATTTTGATAGTTATATCTTAGTTGTAGTAAAAACCATATTTTTTAGTAAGATTTTGGGTTTGATTTTATCTAATCCTCCGCTTTCCTAGCCTATTATCGTGTAAAGTTCTTGCAAAACTCATTATGTTTGGTTTTTTCATGAAATACGAGGTTGTAACTATTTGTTTAACTATTTTTATTCTTAGATTTAAAATCAGTCTAAACTTAAAAGGTTTTTCGTATTCCTACTATGATTATGATTTCTAAGTGTCCTATATAAACTCCTCTTAACCTATTTATTTGTATCATGTATTTGACTCTCCCCACATATCAATAAAACTTGTTCTGTCTGCCTGTGGAAGTATCTAACACATTGTTAGTAAATCAGGTGTAATCAGGGTGTGATATTTATTTTTTATATTAATATTTAATCTTTCTTACATTTATCATAATAGGTAAATTTTAATTTATGATATATATATATATATATATATATGTATGTATGTATGATATTGTTGGAAATACTTCACATGTGAGAACGATATCACAGTATCACACTATTAAAATAGTGGATTATGGACTTGCATATAATATTTGGTGGGTAATTCTCATATTACCATATGATTTTGGGAAAGAGCGAAACTCAACAAGTATATATGCAACTCAATACTCATTACGCATGGGTTTGTGGACCCAAGCCCACGAGGGACCTATGGGTGCGTACACATGTGTGGACCTAGGAGGTGATTATATGACGAATTGTCACGACCTAACATGAAATCAGAGCCAAAGGTGGTTCTTAGATATTATCACGTCACGAAAATAGTAGATTAGACTTGCATATAATATTTGGTGGGTAATCCTCCTAATATCATATGGTTTTTAAAAAATAAACTTCATTAAGTGCCTATGCAAGTCATTGCTCGTTATCTATAGGTTTGTGGGCTCGAGCCCACCGATACCTTGTAGATGTGCCACACGAGTGATCCCACGTTGTAATCATAGCCGTCCATATGCAGATCAGCCGGGGCTCCTGTAGTGTGCTCATGTAGTTAATATTTTAGTAGTATCTTGATGGCAAAGCTATTATCATGTTGTTTCTTAGGTCCGTTGTTCAATTCATCATTCTACAATTTTTCTATCCTTTTAAATTTTTTTTATATATTTAAATTCCTCCTATCTATTGTTAGCTTTATAATATGTTTCTTTATTTCAAAAAGAAAAATTCCTCCTATCTATATTTCTTTTCCTTTTTTTCTAGTCTTTTACATTCTGTTTTGATTTTTTTGTTCAATTTCTATTTAAAACTATAATCATTTGTTATTTTTTCATTTGTTTCAATTCTAACCCAATTATTAATGTTAATTTTTTAACTATGACTTAGGACCCAATTTAAAGAGCTAATATTATTTTTGTTTATGCATATAAAGTACTGTTTTTTTATATTCTTGTAAGTGTAAGCGATATAAAATAATTTAATTCTTCAATTGATTATTTTTTATTGCTCGATATCTTAGATTTGTTTTTTTGTTGTCCAATTGTAGGATTTAATTACATACTTGAGTAGTTCATTGCTTTTGGTAGTTGGTGGCTACTTATTTTTTAATCTTTTTTTAAGTTATGCCCGGTGGTGTACTAGCGAATATTGTATAACATTTTTATAATTCAAATGAGAGACATTTAATAAGTACTGGACGATTAGTGTTATTGATTTTTTTTTGTACTTTTCTTTATTAATTTACTTGTACAAATTAGAATTTTGTCCTTTGAAAAAATTAATATCTTTTTAACCATCACTGAAAAAAATCGGACACATGTTCTCTTCTTAAGGACCCATAAATTAATTTCACTCAGAACCATTAAAATTCCCAAAACGATCCTAAATGTCATAATTATGTGACGATTTATCACACGATACCCTGGGCCCTGGCATCAATACAAGTTTTCGCAATTTGATTCAAGGAAGGCGTGAAGTTTAATAATGTTAGCCCCTCGTGATCATATTACGGTGAGACGATCTTAAAAGTCAAAACAAGAATTTTATAAGCTAAAAATTTTTATTACTAAGTATGAGCCATGTCTCACGATGAGATCGTCTCATACAGGAATTTATGTAATTTTTATTGATCAGTGACTTATAATATAGGAAAAATTACCGCGAAAAATACAACATTTTGTTAATTTTCCTACAATAATACCAACTATTGATTAACCATGAATAATACCAACTTAAAGAGGTGCTTTTTTAGAATATCCTAAACATGTTAAAAATCAAAATATAGGTGATTATATGACAAAAAAATCGATAAATTAGTTAATAAACTAAAGTTGGTATTATACTAGGAAAATACCCCATAAGTTAGTATTATTCATGGCCAATCCATAGTTGATATTATTGTCGGAAAATAACAAAAGTTTGTTTGTTCGTGGTAATTTTTCCTATAATATATTATATATTATTAGAGTATATAACATATCTTAGGGCCTCAATCATCGGCTTAAACTTTTGGTTGAGTTGGTTTCTTGACATGGTATCAGAGGCCAGTGTGACAAGAGGTCACGAGTTCAAATTTCAACCACCCCTCATTTAAAGTGGAATATTTAGCACTAGGTATGAGGAGGGCCGGTGTTGCTTCCACACTTTTAGCCCAAAAGGCTCTTTTGTGAAGTGGCGTGTTAGAGTATTTGTCATATCTTAGGGCCTCAACCATTAACTTAACCTTTTGGTTGAGATGGTCCCTTGACATGGTATCAGAAGCCAGTGTAACAAGAAGTCACAGGTTTGAATCTCAACCACCCCTTATTTTAAAGTGGAATATTCAGCGCCAGGTATGAGGAGGATCTGTGCTGCATCCACATTTCTAGCCCAAAGTATATAACATAGTCTCAATCATTAGCTATAATTCAGGGTGTGATTATGAGCTTGGAAAGATCATTTGTGTTGGAGGGTTGAATATGTTAGTTTTTCAAAATATACGTGAATAATTATGAGATCATTTTAGTGTAGACTTTAAAACCTTAGGGCGAGGGGTTAATTTGAAGGCCCATTTTTGTTTGAAATATAGATTAAAAACTTTATATTTTTTCAAAAATGCAATCCTTATTAAAACTGTGTTGATAAAGTTTTAGCTCCAACAAAATTCAATCTTTAATAGAAAATCACAAAAATTAGTGGGCCTTACGCATAGGTACAATTCTTAGATTGTTTTAGGTTCAATTCCAAGCTTACACATATTCAATGTAGGGAATGTTTGGCAATTGGCTATTAGTTATTAGTTATTACCTGTTGATTGTTAGTTTTTGACTTTTTAATTGGCTTGTTTAACTTGCCGAAAATGTTGGCTGTTTTTGTTGACTTTTAAACTAACTAAAATTATGGAGATGTTTGGTAAATTTAGGTATTGGTTGTTAGCTAATTAAAGCCAAAAGGCCAACAAAAAAAAACTAACTTGAGTGGCTTTTTTATTTTGGGTTTAAAGCCAGATTTTGATCAGCAGGTTTAAAGCCATTTTTCAAACGCTTTTTTGGCTGATTAACCAACAAACAAGCCAAAAGCCAAAAATCAAAAACCAATCAAAAAAACCAATGTAAAAGTCAACTACCAAACGAAAAATTTGAACTAAATAAGCAAATGTATATAAAAATTCTTGAACTAAGAATGGGGGAAATTTAATCTCCAAAATAAGCACCAAATTGTTAGTAACAACGAATAAAGAAGACCGGTAAAACCAAGTTTTTACGAATAATATTTGCAAACAATAAAGTGCGAGACAAAACAAGTTGATTATTTACAAATTTTACTATTAATGACTACTCTTCGTCAAATGTTATCAAACTCATGGACAATGGCGAAGCTACCTTATGGGCGGGGGAGGTTCGACCCTTCTTACCGAAAATGCAATTCTTTGTATTTTTAGCTTTAGCCCCCTTTACAAATATATAATATATAGTTTGAAGAGTGCAAAAATATAACTAAAATTATTATAGTTTAGTTGTTGAAGTTGCATAGTTGTTTCTTAAGATTAAAGGATCAAACCATGATGTTAACAATTATTTTTTCATAAATTAATAAATTTATATTATACTGTCATTACTTTTTACCTTTCATAATTTTTAATTTATCCTTTTTATTGTGTGTTTATATTTTTACTATCTTAATTTTAATAGTATTTTTATTTTTTTGAGATCAACTAGACGAGTAAGAGTGATAAACACTAGATTTGTTTTTTCAAATGGGATAATTATAGGAAAGCTTTATTTTTATTTATTGAATATAATTTTTCTTATAATACAAGTTTATTTCAATCTATATGATTTAAAAAAATTTGTAATATAACTAAGTTTTTATATAGTAAATAATTTGCTAGTAAATCGACATATTTAACTCCCCTAATTTAAAATGCTAGCTTCTCCGTCCCATGGATATCAATCTCTATATTCGTTTTTCTCTTGAGCGCAAATACAACCTAAAAGATGTTCATTCATCTTCTAAAACAATATTGCATAACCCGCTACACAATCTCATCCATAGCCAATTAGCCATAGACATAGTTAATTAAAGAGATACCACAAACTAGCTATACCTTAAAATAGGAATTTGAGGTGGCACATCTAAATGCTTTATAGATTTAGTGTTTTCAATATTTGTGTGGATATATGGCTTATATGTTCCTCTCAAGTTAACTAAAACGTACTTATAACACATATAAAGTGCATAAAATGACCTTAATTACACTATAAGTAACGCTAGCTGAAATAACAAGATATAAATGCGATGGAAAGGTTTCATCGTTGTTTTTTTTAGAAATCTCAACGGATTTTGAGATTACCAAATGCATAGTCGTGATTTAAATTGGCAACGAATTGGACAATAAATTTTAAATTTATTGACAGTTAGGGATCCTTGTAAATAACAATGACAATAACATTTGTCTACTGTGTAGTTTAAGGGATATTATTCATATTTATTAGTCAATAATTAAGAAAATTCTCACATATTCTATAGAATATAGTGATGTTAGAGTAGCCTAACGAATGCAGAAACGTGAGCCTAAAGGAGCCAAGAAAAGTTAATGATCATGACTTGAAGGTGCATTGATGAAACAAGGTTGTATACTTATATGCAAGTATTAAGGTGATTTTAAGCAAGAAAACTAATGCAAACATTAATACCATGATTTAAGGAGGTTTACCATCAATGAGGCTAAATCCACCATCCTAGGCTAATATATCATCATGTGTTTAAAGGATATAGAGCTTGAAAGCTCAATATAATGTTGAAGGAATGACATCAATGGGGATGAGTGTTTGTGTGAGCTATACATGAGTATTATTAATGCGTGTGGTAAGGATAGAGAACGAGAGCCTCAAGCATATCGCTTGGCTCTATAACGATATTACATACAGCATATAGAACATATAACAGACTCAAAATTCTTAATCTTAATCTTCTAATTAATTATTCCGAATTTTCCATTCAAATCTCTAATCTTTTGATTATCCATTTCAAACCATCTTTAATTCTTAAACCTTTTCCGATTTGGTAATTTCTTTCAAATATTAAACTTAAAAAAATATTATTTTGTTTTAAATTTTTTTTATAAGAACTAAAATATTATTTTATTATTCTATAGTACGAAAAGCAAAATTTTATTATTATATTTACGATTTTGTAAAACGTTACGTTTTAAGTTTCATTCCTTAAACTAACCCTACTACTTATTATTTTAACCGTATAACTTTGATTTAATTATTTTATACCTAAAAATGAGTCGTATTTTATTATTAACTTTAGGTATAGTTTTAATCAAAATTTTCTATGTAAACTATCATATTTTCATGATCAAAGTTACCCATTATTTTAAAGTATATTCACTTGTACATACTAGAACAAAAATTTAATGAACCAAAATCCTTTCTACAGTAACCCATGATGTTCATCACTTACACAAACTATCACTATTTTCTTACATAAGCTAACCTTCTTCTACACTCCAAACTCTTATATATTCACTTACACACTTCAACTGTTACACATTCACTTACACACTCTAAATCACTTACACAAGTTAACCTTCTCCTATACTCCTAACACTCTTTTTCATACAATCTAATGAACTTCAAAGTTTCCCAAACTCATTATAAATTACCCCTTTAGCCATGAGATCACTTACACCACCATCATCAAATCTTTCTAACATTCTTTCTTATATTTTCACTTCATTGAAATCCTATTACATTAATACCTTTATTATTAATTGAAGAAATTCAAAAACATGGAGCTTAGAACACTCTTTATTTAGCTTAAATCATCATCATTATGGAGCATTATTGGGTTATTACTTTGGGTACTTAATGTATCATTATTTTTGGAGTTTAGATTTAATTATTTTGGGAGTTTAGAAGCTCATCATTATTTTGGGAGTTTTAATTAATTATCTTTGAAGCATTATTATCTATCTTGGAGGGTCTTATTTTTTATTATTTTCCTTATTAGTACTTAGTACTAATAATCCTTGGTGTTAGTATGGTATAACTTCTTACCCTACTTTTTTTTGTGGAATTTTACATTATGTTTACTTTATAATATGCAAAGTAGAAAATATGCTAATATGTTTTCGTAGAAAGTTAGTTTAATCAAATTATGATCAAGATTATATTAAGTATGTGTATGCTAAAAGTATTTTTTAGTATGTTAATTTAATAATCTTTGAACAAGTTTAGGAAGTTGTGTGTAAAATTATATTCTAGTGACATTATTCATTAAGTATGATTCATGTTATGAATTAATGTTAGTATGTTTATGAATTATGTGTTATATTAGGAATGTTATTATATTTAAGAATTTTTATGTTAAAACTTTATTAATTAAGTTTATGTTAGCCTTTAAATTAGTTTATAAGGTAGTAAGTTATTTTATGAACTTATTTTTTTATTAAGTATGACTATACTAAGAATATTGTTATTATACTTTATTTTGAGATTTAAGTTTATCCTTAAGGTTATAGTAATATTTGATTAAGTTTATGTTAGCCTTTAAATTGGAATATTTGATTTTTTTAAGAGAATAAAGTTTTATATATTGTAAAGTTGAAAATGTTGATTTTGGGAATTTATTTAAAGAGAAATAGATTTTAGTACTACTAGTGGAAAATATTAATTTGGAGACTATTAATAGAATATTAAGTTATTAGTGTGAATTTAGCAAACTATTAAAAATAAAGTTATAAATAAAATTTAATGTGTAAAAATTTAATAATGAATGTATGAAGACATAAATGTTACTTTTACGTTATGATTAAAAATTTTATTAAATAAAAGAGGTTATCACCTAAGTTGATCAAACTCAAAGTCGAGTTGTAGTAATAAAAATGTGATGTACTCGTGTGAATAAACATTGATTAAATGACTCTGATAGTAAGGTAATGTCGAACCATAGACCAGCATGTAAAATCTCAGTGCACGTGTTGGCCGACATGTAAAATGCGGTGTAAGACAGGGGGTTAGCTAACTATCCTATAAAGCTCGAGCATAAATTGTATTGGAGGGGTGACGATTTCCACCACAGTTAGGGTTTAGGACTATGGTCCTCACCTAACCAAACCCTTACATATATCAGGCATCATATTGATGTGCTTGTTGATTAGTGATAAACTTGATTAGTATTGATGCTATGATGCATGGTACGGTTATGAGTAATAACCAAATGAACGTACTTAAGTGTTAAGATTACCGAATTGTATAAGTGGCAGTAACTACGGGTGTTCAAAACCGAATACCGGGTCGACCTGGTTCCGAAAAACCTAGTACCCGGTTCTTTGGATACTTAAAATTCTGTTCCGGATCCGATCCGGTTTAAACCGGATACCCGGTTTTGTTAAAAAAAAAAAATTTCTTATTTCTTTTAACATTTTTTTTAGATATAATTCAAATACATGTGTAAATTAAATGGCTAATAACTATTGTCGACTCTTCGTACTTCAAGGAACATCTTATAGACAGAATCAACAAGACCAGTTAACGTCAAAAAATCCAT
>NC_080049.1:26500102-26522602 GCF_026212465.1 Amaranthus tricolor
GATTTAATTAGTTTAGGCTTGATTTCAAATATGGATCAAATAATAGGAGTATTTAATGTTGGAAATGGGTGATGGATAATATATATATCACTTGTATGAGACGTTTCAAATAAGAATTAATAAGAATTTTATAAGCTAAAAATTTATATTATTGTGCTATTTAGTCTAAGAATTTAATTTGTGAATATATTGGAGAAACTTACCCTTTTTTAAAGCTTTGAGACTGTCTTATTACAAGATAGATCTATATAATTAGCTCAGTTCTGTAATTGGTCACTTTAAAATTATAAGTGATCAATTTAACCTATTAAATATATTACATGAGTAAGCTCCAATAGAAATTGTTTTACCGTACGACCGTTTGATTTAAAAACTTGTGTAGTTTTTTATATTTATGATGATTTAATATTGGAATTGGGTGATGGATAATATATATCAGCCCGTCTTGTATGACACCGTCTCAAACAAGAAGCCCATAAGCTAAAAGTTTCTATTATTATACTATTTAACCCAAGAATTTGTGAATATATATTGGAGAAACTTACCCTTTTTTAAAGTTTCGAGAAAAGTATTACTACAAGATAAATCCATATAATTAGCTCATTTCTATAATTAATCACCTTAATTAAAATTATAAGTGATCAATTTAATTTAACCTACAAAATATAGGAAATTTGGCTGAAATTAATCCCAACTATCACCCGTTGGCCAAAATCAATCCCCACTATCGATTATTTTTTAATAATCCCAACTATTTTCTTAATTTGTTCAAAACATCCCCCTTCCAGCAAACCGGCAGCAGCAGGTAAAATAGGTGCGATTTTTTTTTTTCCTTTTTTTTTTACTTCAAAAATAATCCATCTCTTTCATCTATTAATTCCCTCCTTCTTCTTTCCCATTAATCCCTTCCATTGATGAACCCTAACTTTTCAAATTTAATTTTTTCACCCAAAAAATTTTCAATTTCATTTTTTCACCCAAATGATTATCCTACAACCTCACGATTTAAGTTTGCAATTAATTTCAATTCAAATAACAATAAATAAGGTAAAATTTTAAAAGTTATGTAAAAAAAAAAAAAGAAACGATTCCAAAGAAATAAAAGGAAAAATCAGTTATTGATCTTAGAAAAATCGTGGCTCTGATACCATGAGAATATGCAGAAAAAACGCGAAGCAGAAGAAGGAGAAGAAGAAAGCAAAAGGAAAACAGAAGAAGAAAGAACTCAGAGGAAAAATAAGAAAATGATTTTATTTTTATTTTATCTTACTTATCCAAATACAAAAGGCACCCAATAGAATATATATACAATTACATTATATTCAACACGATAAGTAACCTAAAAATAAAATCTAAAATCAAAAGCAAAGTAAATAGCATAAAGGATTAAAATCAAATAAGTGCATAAAGTGAAAATAAAAAACTTCAAATCATAGCTTCAAACAATGGAGTTCAAACTTGTAAACATCAATTCTAGCAATGTTATTAACATTCCATCAACGGAAAAATACTCAATCAATCATTTTCCAAAGAAATCATGAAGAAAATATAGACCTAAGCAATTGAGCAAGCAACCATGATCACTGAAGTAGTAACAAAACATGAAACCCAAGCAAAAATCAACATACAAGGAAAATCCCAGATAATGAATCAAATTTCAGAGAAAGATCAAACAATAAATTGATACATTGAAATGGACAACAAACCCAATAATATGATTATAACTCTGAAGCCTTCAAGTTCTCCAATGCCATCACACCAAACGACCTAGAGGAGTTCGCAACTTAAGTACTTGCTTTATAAGAAAAATTAAAGTTAAATGCTACAGAATTACTAAGGGGAAATCGACATTACCATTGAAGAACCAAAATTGAGCAGCGCCTTCGACTTCCACACCTTCAATTGATCTTCTTCAACACCAACAACTTGTTCTTCGTGTTCAACTGAGTACTTAGGGTTTGATTTTGAATATGGGGAAGGATTTATGGAGGGTCAGTAATGGAGAATGATGAAGGAGATGGGTTGTGTTTGAGGATTAAAGTAAAAAAGAAAAAAAAAATCCCACCTATTTATCCTGCTGCTGTCGGTTTGCTGGGAGGGGATGTTTTGAACAAATTAAGATAATAGTTGAAATTATTAAAAAAATAATCGATAGTGGGGATTAATTTTGGCCAACGATGATAGTTAGGATTAATTTCAGCCAATTTTCCAAAATATATAACATGAGTCCAATAGAAATTGTTTGACTGTTTCTTTTAAAAATTTGTGTATTTTTTAATATTTATGATGATTATCTTTTTGATTAAGAATCAAAAACCTATAATTACTATTTTAAGAAAATACTGAGTAATTATATTTTTTAATACTATAAATCAAGATATTCATTTTGAATTTGAAATTGATGAATTGAATTTGATACTAAGTTCAAGTAATTTACAAATCATCATTTGTAATGTATATAATTTTTTTTGTAATCATAAATCAATTCATATTATAAAAATATGGGAAACTAAAGCCTAATAATGTGAATGTGAATGTGAATATAACAAAAGGTTTATTAACCAAGAACTAAATACAATATTATCATCTAAATAAATAAGAACTATATATATGTAAAAGGTAAATGTAAGACCATATTTAATCCATCAATATTAATATTCTCTCCATCTAGTTTATGTTAGTTTATCTTTTTATGATGAGTATTTTCAAAATGTTATCCACTATACAATATACTATCTATTTTCGAAATATTTCGGACTATCTAGTTTTCATTTAGGATAAATAATACATTTATCATGGTTGATTTCCATCTAAGTTTTGTCTCCAAATCTTATCTCCAACCCCTATGGTTTGAACTTTACATTTATCTTTTGTGGTTACATCTATCAAAACAATGTCATCAGAAAACAACATGCATTAATGCACGTCTCCTTAGAAATATCGCCTATGTTATCTCTATCTTTTAGAACCGTTGCAAAAAGAAAATAATTTAGAATCTGGATATTATTTGGATCTCAAACGTGTAGATCCAGACCCTAATTCATAGGGTCCAAAAATAAGTGGACCCAGACCCTTAAAATTAGGGTCGGGTTGGGTTTAGACCCTTAGGGTCCAAGAGCCACGCCCATCCCTATTTATTAGTCTTTATCTTAAATTTATAGTATGGCTCATTAATTTTATTCTTCTGTACTTGTGTTGTAATAATTCATTTTGTCTAGCATAAATGACCTTTATTGTTGTGCTTTTAGATAGCATATATAATTTGGTTGAAGAGTTATTTGGTTGCAGTCAACTCTTGGAGGAGAACTTTAAAGTAGTCACTTGCTAAGTTTTATATTCTTAGGTATTCTTGCTATATTACTTGTAGATATTTTATGTTGAGTACCCTGAGAAGTTGATATTGAAGGACTGTTCATAATTTTAGATTGTTTAATTTGGTTATTATACAACACCATTTTTTTCATTTTATTGTTTTTTATAATATTTAAACAATAAAGAAAATAAATTGTAAATTATTAATTATTCATTTTCAATGAATTAATAATTGCATATATTAGCTAATATTTGATTCAATTTTAATTTTACAAATACTATTTTATAAGTTTTGTAGGATGTTAAATAATGTCATTTTGATATTATTTTAATATTTACTAAATAAGCATAACAAAATATGTTTAAAATAAATTTTAATATTTAATTTATAAATTATTTAGAACATATATTACAATATTAAATTAAATGAAATAATTTAAATAATAATACAAATATGAAATTAAAAATAACTTGTCTTGTATGAGACTTTTTCAATGTTAAGATACATTCATGTAATTAGCTCAATGTTGAGACAGAGCAATTTCCAGTGTTTAAAACTTTAATGGTCAATTATTTCTTATTCATTGTTTATATATCATGTCATCGATGAATTTGTTTTAATAAAATTAAAGTTTAAGCTTATAAGTAATAAGTATAAAGCTTCAAATGATTATTTTTTTATTGTAATCGAATTACTTATTAGTTGAATATATTTTAGTTCTACAATAGATGTAGTTTTAATAGAAATAACTTTTAAGATTCCAAGAAAAATATTAAATAGTAAATTATAAGTAGATTAATAGTGCATTGTAAATATAAATATTTGATCAAAGATAACAAATACTTACTACATATAATTTATTGGAGTTTGATAATAAAATTTGAACACAATACACCACATTTGTCAATAATCACACCAAATCCAATAAAAACATTTAGTAAATTGCAAATTGAGAAGTCACATGTCTTCCAACACTTTGTTGAAAGTTACCAAATTGAAAAGTCACATAATTGATGTATATTTATAGTTGAGTTTCGATCCAAGCAATTTTCAATGTTTTAAAATTTAATGGTCAAATATTTCCCATTCATAATATATATATATATATATATATATATATATATATATATATATATATATATATATATATATATATATAAAATTATCGACTCATTAATTCTAATAAAAAAAACATTTCAGATTATAATTAACGAGTATAAAGTTTCAATTGATTATTTTTTGTGGTAATTGAATTTATTAGGAGTTGAAAATACTTAAGTACAACAATTGATGTACTTTTAATAGAAATAACTTTTAAGATACAAATAAAAAATATAATAAAGTTTAATTCAATGAAATTTATTGCTATTAAGTATTAACTCATAGTTGCAATTTACTGATGGATAGATAATTTGAGTTTGGTATAGCTTAGACATGTTTGACTGTAGCATATTTTATGATATACTTTTTAAACTAATTTAATTGTAAACAATCTCAAGATGACAATCTAATTTCTAGATTTTTTTTGTCAATCGTAAAACAGTTGAAAAAAATTTATTGTATAAAGTTTTAAATTTTAACAAATGCTAAAAAGGAATTATCTTTAGCATATCAAATAGATAATAGCAACGATAATAAAACTATAAAATACTTAACAAACTTAATTAATAACATATATTTTCATATAACCTTTTTATATTTCTTAGATAGAATATTCCATTATAACTTACATCAAAAGGTAGAATAAAATAAACATCAAGTTTTTTTTTAAAAAAATAGATAATGCCAAACCTAATAACATTAGATGTCTAGAATGTCTTTTATATAACAAACTTTGTGGATCGCTTTTTTACGTTCATACCAAAAAAAGATAGATATACATTACACTATTATTGGAATTGGTTTTTTTTTTTTTAATTAAATACATTAGGTTTAATTCACAAAGTGACACTTCATTAGTTAAGGGGTATAATGATGTAAGCGTGTTTTATTTTAGTTATAGATATAGATTTATAGTTAATGCTTGATGAAAGTTTCTTAATATCTTTTTTTTTAAAAAAATATTTAAGGTACTTCAAAGCAATATGTCAAACATAATTTTGATTGCTTAACTAGCCAAGAAACTCCTAACCAAAAATCAAAAGCTAATAATAAACTAGCTAAAAATTTAAAAAATCAAAAGCCGATAAAAAACTAATCAAAATGTCAAACACAAAATCTTGTGTGAGACAGTTTCTTCATGATACACTCTTTATATATGAGCTAAATAGCTCAATTAATACATAAACTCATTATTTTAGGGGAAATTCCACATGGTAGCATCGAACTTTAATGAAACGCCAATGGTAGCACTTTCGTAATTTTTCCACATGGTAGCATCCAGTTTATGCCTTGTCTAACTGCCGTAGTATTTTCTGTTAAATTCTTGTCAATTTCCGTTTAATTTACCATTTTGACGTTTCTACCCGTATTAAGTATTGGTTATTGTCTTTATAATTTTCCCTAAACATTTGAGAGCATTGATGAATTAAACGATGAATTAAATGTAAAAATGGTGAATTAAATATTTGAGAATATAAAAATGGTTTAGGGCAAATTATAAAGACAACAACCAACACTTAATAAGGTAGAAAATGTCAAAATGGTGAATTAAATGGAAATTAATAAGTATTTAATAGAAAATGCTACGATAATTAAATAAAACATAAACTAAATGCTATCATGTGAAAAATACTACCACTTCCATACTAACATGTGAAATTTCACTTATTTTAAAAACGTCTAACTGCAAGGATCGACAAACACACCCGAAGTTGTAGTTAATTGTATTGCTTATGGATTAAGCGGTTATAGCCCAAACCCAAAAAGTTTACAACGGAAAAGCCCAAACTAATGAGCAGCGAACGACTATTCTGAATCTGGACTAGGTTGTTGAATTGAAGAACCGGCTCTCATCTGCGTTTCATACTCTGGTTTTCATTCATCGGGCAAAGAAAAGTTAAAGAGAGAGAAAAAGGCAACAATGGCGATGACTTCGGGTAAGCTCAGATCTAGCGTTCAATCCGCCCTTCGTAATGGTCGTTCTTCCGAAATCATTAAGCGTACTTTCTCTTCTTCCTCCCATCAAGATGTCGAATGTAAGTTGTAAATCATTCTCTTTTCCTCTTTCTCTTTATCTTTATGGATCTCATTGTGAAAATTTCAATTTTAGTTTTGATCGTTATACCATTTCAGAATATCAAATTATATCAATTGGGTTTTCTTCGTTTTACGATTAGGGTTTTTTATATTCGTTAATTTCTTCCTGAAGGATCAAAGGGATTACTATGTTATCTCTATGATTTTGATGAGGAAATCATGTTTAGTTTTATATTTGTTTTTTAATTTATGTTTTTATTGATTAAGATGAGGCTAAAGAGGCATCCAAATGGGAGAAGATTACATATCTTGGGATAGTCTCTTGCACTGTTCTGGCTGTCATCAATCTTTCCAAGGGTCATCATCACTTCGAAGAACCTCCTGTGAGTTTCTTCTTAATGTGGAATTGATGTTTAGTTTAATTTTTCACTGTGTAATGTAAGTTGTGCATTCATGATCATGATTAGGTGAAAAAACTACATTACCTTTTGTTAGAATAAGAAAAGTTATGCTTCATATAGTGCTCGAACTTAGATTCATGATCATGTTGTCATACTGAACTTTTTGCTGTTAAGTTGACATTTATGTTGATCAGTCTGTACCTTTGTTGCTACCATTTGCTATAGAAGAAGTGCTTTTAAGTTTTTACTGAGTTGACAACCATCTGGCTAATAATATTTGACAAAAAGGCAGAAAATTACTCCTCGTTCTTAGTTTTTTTTTTGATCTTCACTTGTTTTTCCATTTGATGCTTGTGGAATGTGAATGATATGATCCTTGATGCAAATGTCTCTGTTTAATGGATTAACTTATGACCGGTCTTTATTGTGATTTCTCACGTTTGTTGAATCGTGATATTTTCTCTAGTGTGTTATTCTTTCTTATTCTAATAAGATAGGACCTCATTTTTTATTTGTTTGAATGTGTTTACAGGCATACCCTTATTTGCACATTCGCAACAAGGAGTTCCCATGGGGTATGGTTTTCCCCTTCCCAGCCTTAAAATTTGTTTTGTATAGATATTTCATCCGATTTATAGCTTGATGTTGTTGCCAATTGGTTTTTAATGATGCTTGTGTTGGAGACTAGGAGTGGATTGGAAGTGAAAAATGATGCTCTATGAATGGAATATCAAATAAAGAGATAATATTTTATGTCAGTGATTTGTATGGATTGAGAGGGTTATTTTGTTTGACTGACATCAGTGAGGAATAGGATGGAAACTTAATATACCTGCCTTTTTCTGTCAATTTTCTTCCAGTTCCATGGAGGACTTGCACTGCAGCTTTTATATATATTCCATTTCACCAATCCTATTATGTACATAAATTGAATTCAAACATGAGAATCATCCTTTTGCCTTTCAATTGTTTTTGTTTTATCCCAATCAATTTCGTTGAACAATATAAGTTACTAACGTCTAGGTGATCTTGTTAATTTTTTGTTATGTGTTTTGTTGTTTAAGGGTTTGCATTTGTACCCAGGAAGTATGTTTCTCATCTTTCTGCTTAAATTTCATTCTTGAAACTTTTCGAAACTGAAAATAATTATTTAAACCCATAAAGAAAAAGGTGACTTTATTCAACATGAAGAACCCAATTTCTATAGTTGGGACTTGGGAAACTGAATCTCATATCTTCTTACTCATTTTTTAAAGTTTTTAGTACGGTTGCATAAAAACTATGATTATAAATTCTTTACTGGTTTAAAAAAGTTTTAAACTAAGTATCAAAATTTTTTAGATTGTAGACTGTGTTTCACCAGGATGTATATGTATTAAATTTTCAATTCATTTACAATTTGTTTCTATAAATATATGGCTGGTTTAGGTATCTTTCTGCGGTAAGTGTATGAAATGGTTTAGACTTCAGAGGTCTTACCAGAAACTTGCCAAGGATGATATTGCAATTTGCAAGTGGATCGTGTTTGTCCTAACATGATGTTTGAAAGGCATAAAACTTGGAGATTCCAAGTACATTAGTGTTAAAACATGTACTTAAATTTCCTTGTTCATTTCTACTACATTTCTGGACAAAACAAGGCCAAAGGTTGTTTGAAAATGCATTGGACAAGTTTAGATGTTGCTTCTTTTTGATGAATGGTTTCTCCTTTTTCAAATTTGATGAATGGTTATCTCTTTTTCAAAAAAAAAAAAAAAAAAAAACTTGCTTTTTTTCTCAATCTCCCCTTGAGGCTTTTCAACCACTCAATAAAAAAGATTCCTTTTAAAAAATTAAAATAGTAAACTTGAGGAAGCTTTCAAGAAAGAAAAAGAGGGGATAAATGAGGAAAAAAATGTAAAAGCTTGTTACAACTAAGCTGTTATCGATCATTAACCAATAGGGTGACCACTGCAATCAATTGAGGGGGAAATTAGAAGCTAGCTAGAACTCTGAATGTCTGAAGGCTCACGTACAATGACAGGAATTGCTCAAGAGTCTAGATGATTTTTCACTCTAATGCTTTCGTTATTTTACTTAACTATGGAGCTCTGTGGATAAATTATTGAAGCACAACCGCATATGGAATAAACTTAATGTTTAGACTGGGAAGCTCTAAGAAACGTCTGAATAGGGTGGAAAGAGCTGGGTTGTGGGTTGAATTTAATGTGGTATATGGTCCAATGCCATGATTCCTAATCCTTCTCTTGTGAAGATAGAATACATTATTGTGAAAGGTTAGCTCGATCATAATCCAAGCCAAATTTCATTTCAGAGTATAAATGAGAGTGAATTAGTTATTTACTAGGCAACTATACCACCATTGATTAAAGAGTAATAAGTAATCTGCCTTCCAAATTCGCCTCTCTGAAGCGAGATCATGTTTACTTTCAAACATTCAAGTGCTCGTTAGAATTTGTCCTTGAAGACCATTGTAATCCAATGCATTCATTTTAACACAGGGGCCGGACCCAACGGGGCTCACCTGCCTGCATGTGAGGGCATTTCCCTATTTGTTAAAAATATTTTAGTTAGCAAGGATTGATCCTTAGACATAGCCTTAGAAGCGTTTTAAAAACGCAGATTACCACCTGAGCTACATGATTTCGTTGTTTCTAATTGTGATGGTTGATTATTAATATGTTGGTTTTGGCTAAAAGTGTTCAAGATGGCTAAAAGTGTTCATGGCTCCGTTCTTTCAGAGAATATGTGGCTTCCCACTTCTGCTGTTTTCAGTTTCTAATTATATGCTAATTCCAATATCTCATGTATCAAATTTGCATCCTTGATTATTTCTTTCACGAGGAATACATGACTTGCACATGAGTTCGCATCTTCTATTAAGTTCCAAGTTGAAGTTGTAGGCTCTTGATGATGGATGCCAATAGTGATAACCAGTTTATTAATCTTATTAAGTGAGGAATGATTGAAAGTGTTTTGTTAATAGCTGTTTAATTTGAATGAAAGATATTACTCTTATGAGAATGATTTATTT
Source organism: Amaranthus tricolor (assembly GCF_026212465.1). NCBI lineage: Eukaryota > Viridiplantae > Streptophyta > Magnoliopsida > Caryophyllales > Amaranthaceae > Amaranthus > Amaranthus tricolor. The sequence goes on from NC_080049.1 coordinate 26,509,989, forward strand.
TGTAGTATTTCCAATGATCTTATTACTTGTCGTTTATAGGATATGAAAAATTCATTGAAATAGATTATAGACTATTATTTAGTTGGGTTGAATGGGAAACACTATAATTTTTGGTATATCGTTATGATCTTTTTTTTTTAAAAAAAATTACTGGATTAGTTTTGGTACCAAAGCATATCTGATATGTTTGCGTTGTGATTTTCAGGTCCTGATGGGCTTTTTGAGGTCAAAGAACACCATTGATCACATTGGTTTGCTGATAATATTTCATGTAATTGTCATCGGGTTAGCCCCGTATTTTGAATTACATACTTTGATGTTTTTCTCAGTGCTCCAGCACTTAAATGTTCTTTGTGGAAAATCTATAGACAGCTTGTGGGAGGTTTTGGTTTAATTTTGGGTTATCTTTGAACAGTTTAATGCACCAAATAAAATGTGGTTAACATATCATTTTGTTCATTCTGCTTTTGGGTGCTGTTGGGTACCCCATTTTGTTAATAAAGTATATGGTATGATATTCATCGTTTATGAAATACCCCATCGTCTAAAATTGCCTTGTTTAGGTTTCCAAGGCCATTTCCTATGTACTGGGTGGTTGAGGAAGCAATGGAACTCGAAAAATCCTGGGCTATTTTGCGGTATTACTGGTTCTTCCTCCGTCTTGCGAGTGTTTTGCACCTAGTGAAGCAAAACGAAAGACACATTGGAAGTATATTACTAATTCTGTGTTTGGAGTGAAACTATGGATAAATCTTGTTAAGAATAGAAATATCTCCTAAAGTGGAAAGATTCAGATGAAATACACTTTTTTTCCTTTTCTTCAAACTAAATAAGGTGAACTCTCCTTTACCTCTCCTTCCTTTTTTTCCCTTTCTTTTTTTTTTTCTCACCTAATTTGCTATCTAAATATAGTTTAAGGGAACAAGACTTATGTGACTTTCTCCTGTTCGATCAAAATAATTTATACTGAAATCTCTACAGGAACAAGACTTTCTCCTATTCAACCCAACAAAAATTTCACTTGAGATTCAATCAATGATACACAGATTAAGGATCATTCTTGCTCTTGCAAAACCAGTTTTAGTTGTGCAAATAGTTGATTAGTTGTGCAAGATAATGTTTGCCTAATTTTGGGTCAATAATGCTAGTAATTTCGTAATGATCATATGAAGGTGAAAAAAGATGAAACGAAAACTATAGGAGAGCTTGCTAAATAACCAAGAAACAAATATGTCAAAGCTTAAATAAATAAATGTGATTATATGAGATTGATTACACAAACTAAAGAAATTAATTTGACAGATTGTTCCTGACAAAAATTATTCTCCACTTGGGTATTATCCTTTATATATACTAAAGTTTAGAAAAACAATCTGAAAAACCATTCACGTATATGTTCCTCTTTCATTCATTCCTATCTATTATCAATTTGTCATATGTTCCTGCGACTCATAATCTCTGTACATGTCATTTTCGATTTACAACATTCTCTTTTACTCTTCTTAAAGTTACACTTGAAAAACCTGACTTCATCTCATCTCTTTCTCCTACACTAGATCATTCTAAGAACTTGAACCTTTTACATTGTCTTTGATTTTTATCATCTTGAACACATAGTCATTTATATTACTCAGTTTGTAGTAAGTGTTTAGTGTGGTTGTTTATATCTACTTGTAAATATCACTTAATATTTTGAAGTACTGTTATGAGGAAAATATTATTAACGGATAGTATTAATACGCCTAAATCCAATTATTAACTTTATGAGCAATTCAGTGTTATAAATATAACTTCATGGTGCTACCAATTTGGTGATCAACAAAGCAAACAGTCCATTTTCATACATCAAACGAGCAATTGCCAAAACTATCAAACAAAACCTTCTGCATGCTGAACCAACAAGAGGTTTGAACGAGCACTAAAGTGCTCAAACGAGCACAATGGTGCACGAAAGAGCATTACCTTGTTTGAGCTTGGTTCCCTTTATTCGTTTTCTTTTTCCTCCATATGTTTCAAAGCATTTGAACATTGAACTTTAATACTTTTTAATGTCTCACAAAGTAAGTTTTTAATGCTCAACATTAAGAAGAGAAAAAGAATTCTAAAACACTATTGTTCTTTTTACATTACTCATGAATAAGAATGCTCTTATGACACAACTTTTGCATGTTTAGCTTTCTCACGAAAAGCCTACTAACAACCCGCCCATCATTTCTCAAAAGTTACTCTTTTTTTGGTCCAAGTTTCAACCACTTTTACTCGTAGCATTTGCATACTAACTATTAACGGCGCAATATCAAACATGAACACCTTGTGCATGGAGTATTATAGACAAGTAGAACATTAAAATGAATGGCAATCATTTTTTAACCACCAAAAAAGATTGATTGATGGCCAGACAATAGGTTTTCCTTTGAAAAGGCAATGATAATAACGCTTGGATGTTTAATGTTGCACTTCAAAAGCGAATAGAACGAGGAACTCCTGGTTGATAGTTGATAATTTGATATGCATCAGCAAAATTTTCAAAGAAAGACTTCATTGCGCTTTATCTTTTAGAGTGTAATCAAAATTTTAAAACAAAGAAGGAAAGGAAGAGAAGAAAAGATTTATTTCTCCACGAAGCATGACTGGTCCTATAGGCTATAAGGGGGCAAGAGGGATTTGTGCCTCAAACTCATCCAAAAATATTAGAAAAACGTTTTAATAGTTAATAGTAAGCGGCATATAATACTGTTAAATATTAGAAAAACAACGTTTTAATAGTTAATAGTGAGCGGCATATAATACTGTATTTAGTAGTTAGGGGCGCATAATCAATATTTCGACTGGGCCTCACAAATTTCAAGATTGACCCTGTAGTGCAAAGGATGTCATTCTTCCAATTTCTTCCCATTCTCATTTGCTATCTTCATCCAACATTTTCCTACATTGCCTTGCAAATCATTATTCATGTGTATTGCAAACTCAATATCAGTTCCACAATGGATTATGCCAATAGAACAAAGCAAAGCTTAGCTAGGAGCTATCATACTAAAATGAAATGAATACTTCAAGTCTTCAACTTAGCTACATAAATGCTTAACACACGATGAACCCTACTCGAAGAACAAAATATGAAGCATCTCATGAAAACAAATACATAACAAGCTACACTTGTAATCAGCCAATTAACTCTTCCATTCACCATCTTTATACACTAGAACACTAATACACCCAGCGAAAGACTCCTGTTACAAGAATTTTTTTTTCTTCAGCCCTTTCGCAAGGAAAGAGTACTAAAAAAACGATTCAACCTTCAAGTGGGAACAACTAAAAGACGTTTTTAACATACTTAAACCATTCCTCACTAAGCAATTGCATCGCCATTGTTGCTCACATCAGTTCTGCTATCTGGTAGAGTATCTAAATCAGTTCGATCTTTAACTTCCTCAGTGACATTCTCAGTTTCATGATTGTGCTCCACATTTATCGAGTCCTCTTTCTGGCCTTCTGATTCAGTATTGTTAAAAGTGTTCCCTTGCCCAGTTTGCTCCACATTTGACATTTCATTTGAGTTCGATGATTCGTCGTGCTGCTGAGAACCTGAAGTGTTGCCAGAAACAGCTTGTTCATTTTTCTCTGCATTTTCTTCTTCATTTGCCTTAGATGTTTCTTCTTTCTTTTCCTCTGAATTTGTGGATGACTCTTTCTGCTCCTCATGAGTGTTTGAGTCTTGGGAAGAATGAGTTTTATCCTGGTTTTTCAAATCAGTTGTTCCATTTGTTTCAGAAGACTTTTCATTGGTTCTCTCTGGATTCTCACCATTTGCACCCTCATGACCAGATGTATCAGAATAAGACGTGTTTCCGTCTGTGGAAGAGCCTCCACCTTCAGCATTGTTTGTGTCCTCAGTCTTAGAACCAGAATCGTAGTTCGAATCCGATTGGTTGTCACTAGTACCCGTTTCTGTTTTCTCGAGTTTCTCCGATACTGCCAGCAGATTCGAATTAGCTTCTTGGCTGGTTGTGTTAGATGCCGCATCATTTTGATTTTGAGTGGCAAATGTTTCATCACTAAATGTAGTGGCATTTACTTGCTTATCTTCACTAGACTCTACAGTTTCACTTTTTTCTGAATTGTTCTGAGTTTTGTTTTCCTCTCCTTCACTACTCTCCGAATTGTCCTTGTTCTGCTCTTCAGCTGAAGTGTGCTCATCCTTCTTAGTTCCATCTTGGACCTGACCGTCTGATGAGCCTGACTTCTCAATCTTAGTGTCTTTGTTTTCCGCTTCTGCTTCTTCATTCTTTTTTTCGCTGCTCCCATCTGTAGTTTCCTTATCTTGACCTTCATTTTGAGCAGTTTCGCTCTCTTTGCTTTCCACTTTCGGTTCTTCATTCTGATAAGTCTCACTTACTTTCTCCTCTTTGGCTTCTTCATTCTGTGCAGTCTCGCTCTCTTTGTTTTCTTCTTTGGCCGCTTCATTCTGTGCACTCTCGCTCTCTTTGCTTTCCTCTTTGGCCGCTTCATTCTGTGCAGTCTCACTCTCTTTGTTTTCCTCTTTGGTCGCTTCATTCTGTGCAGTCTCACTCTCTTTGTTTTCCTCTTTGGCCGCTTCATTCTGTGCAGTCTCGCTGTCTTTGCTTTCCTCTTTCGCTGCTTCATTCTGTGCAGTCTCGCTCTCTTTGTTTTCCTCTTTCACTTCTTCATTCTGTGCAGTCTCGCTCTCTTTACCTTCTTCATTTCCACCCTCTTTGCTCGCTTCCTTGTTCTCTTCCGTCGTATTCCCATCATTCTGCACTCCACTCTCATTTTCTTTGTTCTCTTTTTCCTTTTCATTCTCTTCATGGCCCTCCCTTTCGTTAACATTCTCCTTATTCTCTTCCTTCATTTCATTTTCCTTCTCCTTATTCTCTTCTTGCTGCTCCTCACTTTTGTTCTCTCCGCCATCCTTGACCTCATTCCCCCCTTCCTTATTCCCTTCTTCCTCCACGTTTTCATTCTCCTTCTCACCTTCCTTACTCTCGCCCTCGCCTTCACTTTCTTCCTTACCCTCCTCATTCTGCTTCTCCGTGCTCTCATCCTTACCATCTTCTCCAGTCTTCTCATCCATTTTCCCATCTAAGTCCTCATTCTCACCCAACTTTGCATCCTCGCTTTCAATTTTCTTCTCCTCATCCTCTTCCACATTGTTTCTCTCATCCACATTCAACGTCTCATCCAACTCGGGAAGATCCTTCCTTCCCAACCTCAACCTATCTTGTACCTTCTCCGAGATCCTACTAGCCTCTTCTCCAAATGTCTTTTCCTTACCATACGAGCGTTGGATCTGGTATACAAGCCAGATGCCAATCCCCAACAACAAAATCAATTGCAAAGCATGCTTTACCTTAAAACCCTTGTTCGCCCTCAATCCCCTACTACGAGGCGATAACTTGAACATGATTGTCGATAATTACACCGTTACTAACAATAAACACCTTTTTTCCCACCTTCCGGAATCAAAACCTCGCTCAAAGCTTCTGTTGATTACAAAAAAATACAGATGCAAACGAGGTTTAATCAACAAAAATAAATACAAATCTAAACTACCAGCTAACAACTTCAGCGACAGAATCACAAAACTAAAACAAATTAATCTGCCATTCATCTAATAGTTTCACTACCCAACAACAACATTACATAAATAAGAAGTGGAGATGATTCAAAGAGCCGTAATTCAAAACCATAGAACCGTTACCGACATAAGGGACACAATATATCAGATCAAATACATAGGATAATAAGTACAAAATAGTAGATCACAAAATCCACAAAGAATAAAATCCAGAAATGATTACAAATTTGTCGCCATACAAGCAATCGCTTAAGTAACTTACCAACAAATTTTATTTCAAGAAATACCAATCAACAAAGTGAAGCTCATCAAACAACAGGCATATAATGATTCATATTCAAATCAAATATCTATATGAACACATAAATAAGAATATAACAATACAGAATATGAGAAGACTGACCTTCAAACAAACAGAAGCAGTGAAATTGGATGTTTGATTGAATCAAAATGAATGTGACGATGAGAAAGATATAATGTGAAGATGAAAAAGGGATGATTTAAAGTGGGAGGATATAGAACTGGAAGAGGAGGAAATGTCGGTGGGTTACGCACTCGTATTCTAAAAATCAATCAGATCTTGAAGTAGCACCCTCCATTAACAGAAGCTGGACACCTTTTATAAGGAAGGAGGAGTTTGTTTCTTCAACAATAAACCACTCGCTTGCTTTCAAACGAAAGACGCTTTTCACCACTTTTTTTTTTGTTCATCCACTCTCCACTACGCTCTCAATGCTTCTTAACCAACTCCCTCCCACTCGCACCGCTTTATTTCTGGCCTCAGGTCGCACCCAAACACAACGGTGTCGTTTGGGTGAAAAATACAATCATCATCTTCTTATTTCAAAAAACAAAAAAAATATATAATATAAAATAATAATTTTTATCACCAATTGGTTTTGTCTTTGTTAGAACGTGGATCACTTTACCAAATAAGGTTGTAAAAATTTGGTTTGCGTTTGCCCTCACCGTTTCACACTACAAGAAAAATATTATATCTCTTACTGTTACTTTATGTCTATTGTCTATAAAATATTTGTCAATTTAGTAATTTAATTCATGATATATCTAATTGTGAATAATTAAAAATTATGAAAAAAAAATTTCAAAATTTTTTATTTTAATAAAAAGCTCATATTTTTAAAATTTGCTTTAAAACGAAAGAAACAATATATCTCTTAAATATGTTTTAATATGTAGATTAAAAATAAATATAAACTAAAAATAATCGTTCAATAGTGTAAAATTCTTAATACAACACAAGAAATTATCAAGTTATTTTATTTTAATTTTAATTAATGTAATACTTAATAAGAATCAACACATACATATATCAGAGTTTTCAACTCATGACCCAATATTTATAAGTTAAAAAACAAAATTCGTAAGAATAATCTATTATAATTTTAACTTTTGATCATACAATCTGATAAAAAGAATATAAAATTCTACAAGGCATTCTCATAACGATTTGTCATACGAAATAATTCTTACCATATTTAACATCAACTTATTTTTTTGAATATATGAATGGTATATTAATTAGATATTATCTGTTAAATTTTCTTGACTTGTTATATTTTTGAATTTAAAATCTAAATATTTTCATTTAAAGTTTCTTAGAATATATATTTGTTTGTTAATGTCGAAATATTTGCTAACTAATAAAATTTTTTCATAAAAATTTTAATTTCTAAAATATTTCATCAAGAAATAAAATATACATGATAATCAAAAATAATTTTGAGAATGACAAAATATTATGATAATATTGTTGGAAGATAACCTAAATTTGTCTTGAAAAGTATGAAAAGTTTAATTAATACTTATATTAACGATCGAATTTTTTCATTAAAAGCAATATATATTCTAAAATTCTATATTTATTTTATAAGAAATATCATAATTTTATATTGATAATATGTAATTGCATCTCTACTAAGAAATTCGTGTATTACACGAGTTTTCATACTAGTTAATTATAAATATTTTCAACTTTAGATGTGTGTGTGAAGAGCCAATTCAGATAATTTATAACATGCTGAACATGTCATTTTACAAAAAAAAAAATTAGAAACAAAATTCTAATATATTCAAATTTAAGAATAAAGAAAATAAATTATTTTTAGTTTTTTAAATAACTTTTTACATTTTAATATTTAATATTTTTCTAATTTTTTTGTGTAGTTAAATACAAATTGAAGAATCATTTTTAAATTTGTTAATTTAATGTAGTTTAGTAAGTTGAGAAAACAAGATTAGATAAGAATTAAAGTGAAGACTTTACTTGCGGAAAAAAAAACAATATTACTTCAATTGACCCGATTTTCATAATTTCCTCATTTTGAATTCGTGGTCTGAATTCATTTTCCCAAATGTCGGTGTTTGCTGTTTTATCACATAAACTTGCATCTCCTTAAACCCCATTTTTCAATCCTCTCAAGTCTTCTCATACCCTAAAAAATCCCCAAAAATGACTTTCTCGAAGCATCTTGTTTCAAAACTCCGCAACCTCCCAACCATCACCCAAAACATATCTCGTTCCCTATCCACCGCCGCCGCAACCGCCACCATCAATGACAACCCATCTCCACAGTCAAACGATTCTTCCATCTCAATCAAAGGGGTTAAAATCTCGGGTCGCCCTCTTTACCTAGACATGCAAGCTACCACCCCTGTTGACCCACGGGTTCTTGACGCCATGCTTCCTTATTACATCTCCCAGTACGGTAATCCGCATAGTCGAACCCATCTTTATGGTTGGGAATCCGAATCTGCTGTTGAAACTGCCCGTTCTCAGGTTGCCCAACTCGTTAATTGCTCCCCAAAAGAAATCATTTTCACTTCCGGTGCAACCGAGTCGAACAACATCTCTATCAAGGGTTATATGCACTTTCATAAGGCTTCTAAGCGCCATGTTATTACCACCCAAACTGAGCACAAGTGTGTTCTTGATTCGTGTCGGCATCTTCAGCAAGAGGGTTTTGAGGTGACTTATCTTCCCGTTGAGAATGATGGGCTTGTTGATTTGGATAAGCTTCGGGCAGCGATTCGACCTGATACTGGGTTAGTTTCTGTTATGATGGTTAATAATGAGATTGGGGTTATTCAGCCTGTTGAGGAAATTGGAAGGATTTGTAAAGAATTTAATATTGCGTTTCATACTGATGCGGCCCAGGGTTTAGGGAAAATTCCAATTGATGTGGAGAAGATGAATATTAGTTTGATGAGTTTGAGTGGGCACAAGATATATGGGCCTAAAGGGGTTGGTGCTTTGTACATTCGTAGACGTCCTCGAGTGCGGGTTGAGCCTCAGATGAATGGGGGTGGGCAGGAAAGAGGGCTTCGTAGCGGGACTGTGCCTACCCCATTGGTAGTTGGGTTTGGAGCAGCTTGTGAGGTGGCTATGAAGGAAATGGAGTATGATGATAAGAGGATTCGGACATTACAAGATAGGTTATTGAAGGGGATTCGAGAGCGTGTGGATGCTGTTGAAGTGAATGGTAGTGCTGAGAGGCGGTATCCAGGGAATTTGAACTTATCTTTTCGGTTTGTTGAAGGGGAGAGCTTACTAATGGGGTTGAAGGAGGTTGCAGTTTCGAGTGGAAGTGCTTGTACTAGTGCTAGTTTGGAGCCAAGTTATGTATTAAGAGCTCTTGGGGTTGATGAGGAGATGGCCCATACTTCGATTAGGTTCGGGATAGGAAGGTTTACTACTGAGGAAGAGATTGATAGAGCAGTCGAGTTGACGGTGAAGCAGGTTCAAAAACTGAGGGAAATGAGTCCACTTTATGAAATGTATCAGCAAGGGATTGATCTTAAGAGTATTCAATGGGCTCAACATTAAGTTTATATTGATTGATTTTGAGTGAATGATGGGCTTTTTGTAGTGTAGAGCTCCTGTATGTTGGAAGAACAACTCATTGCTTGAGTTCCACTGTCTAATAACAGGCTTAATGCTTATAAGAGGTCGACCTTTAAGTTGCTTCATAGATTTTTGTGGAGTATGTATCAGCTATATGAGCTAGGAATTTCAAGAGGTGAGTTTATGCTTCTTGTATTTTGTAAATTACTCTTTGATGAAACTGTTTGAATTTTGGCAATGATAATAAATGGATGCTTTCTAATTTACATGTTGGTTTTGAGCTGCCTATTGTCTTACTGTCTGCTGTGATATTTTGTTGATTTCATGCACGTTATTGCTTATATAGTTATTAAGTACTTATAAAATGATGGAAATTCCACGTGGTATCCCTGAGGTTTCGGGTTTTCCGCATGTTAACCAAAACTTTCAAAAAATTCACATGTAACCTTGAGGTTTACCACATTGTTCCACCATTACCTTTTTGCACATTAAACGTTGGCAAATTTTAATTTATAAACTTTAAAGCTGTTGCACGCCTATTTATAGGACTCATCATTTCAGATGCCATCAGTTTTAACTTTTTTCCCTCCAAAACATAAACTTTAACTCTACCATCTCTTGTCGAAATCATACTTTTTTCTCTAAATCCAAAGATGGTAGAGTTAGGGGTTATGTTATTGGGAAAAGGTTGAAACTGATGCATTTGAAATGGTGAGTCGAATAAATAGGCATACAGCAGTCTTAAAGCTTTGAAATTAACGTTTGCTAAATTTTTATGTGCAAAAGAGCTATAGGGGAATAATTTGGTAACCTCAAGGTTACGGCGTGGATTTTTTAAAAGTTTTGATTACCACGTGGAATTTCCTTATAATGATTAAACTCAACAAAACCCGTACAAAAGGTGAGGTGATTGCACATAAACCTGATTTCCGTCCAAAAATCAATTGGTAACAGGTAGCCCATCAAGCTTATATGTTAGTCAACCTCACTATGTTGGATTCTATGTTGGATCACATGTGGCATTATTTTTCTACAATGCCTCACACCAAAAAATGTACATATGTATAATGGTTCCTCATTATTTTGAAAATGTGTTGGCACTTAACTGATGTATATCAATGTTTTCGAAAGCTAATATTTTGACGGTAGGAGTGTCGTTGTGGACTCTTACCTTGTATGAAAGAAATCAGTTAGAGGCAATTGAGAGAATCCCTTAGCAAAATTCCACAGTTTTGCTTGAAGCTAGAGCCTTCTAAACATATTAGTAATATTGATAGCTACTGAGCAAGAATATAGGCTGTATTTTGATCCTATAGATAGTTAAAGAACGCAGTATAGGCTCTCTTTAGATGCTATAGGTATTTACAGAGCGGAGAATATTAGCAATTCTTGAAACACTACTCATATCAAAATGGCTTATGTAATATTGTTTTACTATTTAGTTTATGTTTAGCTGAAGATACAAAAAGTGCCATTTATAATTTTGGCAAATAAAGATTCTATGTGAATATATTGGGAGAGCCTCCCACTAGAGCTTAAAATACCAAAAGCCTTGGGAAACCAAGCCTATGCAAGTAAAAAGAGGCTCATTAACTGAGATCACTAGAGCTAAAACAAGAGGGGAGGCTAACAAAAACCAACAGTTAGACTAAGACAACCAAAGCAGTCGGAAGGGAAAGAACGGAACAGGAACATTGCAAGCTGCAGAGAGCAATCGGTGCTTCATTCCCAGCACTCCCCTGATCTGCCACTATCAGATACCAATAGGGAGGCTGACCAGAAGCCAGTCCCAACAGCCCTGGATGGCATCAGAAGGAGGACTGACTTGCCTCCAGAGCTGCCGACCTCCCCAACAGCCCACCTTTACCAATCAACCTTCTGCATAGGACCCCAATGCACCACCCAACAGCACATCAGCCCAGCAGTCCACCCCAACAGACTATCTGTACAGGACCCTAGTGCATCTGCCTGCCTACTTCAGATAAGCAAGCACAATCAGGAAACCTTCTTCAGCTCCACTTTTTAGGTAAGGTTTTAATTTCTTTTGGGGTTTTTCTTATCATTTCAAGTTTGAGTTTTTATGTTCTGGGGTTTCTTTGTAATTGCTGAAAAGGTTGGAAATTTGATTTATAAGTCGTAATAGATCAAGATTTATTTAAAAATTTTGGTAATTCGTTTAAATTCCTCTTTTGGGGCTTTTCTACCTCTTGTTTCCGAGACATCTGTGTTTCAAGTTTCTGTTTTTTTTTTTTTTTGATTTTTGGTTTTGAGATTAATTGAAAAGGTTTGCAACCTTATTTTTTGATTTTTGGTATTGAGATTGATTGGGATTTTTTATTGCGAAAAATGATTATAACTCCCTCCGTTCTTTTTTGTTCTTTTTAGTTTGCTTTTTGCATAGCTTTCAAAGCAAATTATAAACCTCAATATCTTTAAATACCATAATAAAAAATGTAAAAATTACATAATAAAAAAGTGTACATTAAAAAATATTTAACGAGATTTCACGTAGACATCTTTTATCTTCAATGTGTCAAAAATATTAATTAAATTTTTCTCTCCTTAAGGTGGAATATTTCAAAATGGAGGGAGTATTACAAATCGGATGCATGTTGAAAAGACAATTCTATCTTTGTGGATGTTGTGGAGTTTTTGAACATCTATCTTTGTGCAAATTTTGTGTTTCTTTTGTGAAATTGTTTTTAAGAACTTGCAAGCTAGAAACAAATTGAATATTTTTTTCATTCACCTTTTACTTTGGTGGATTAATATTTTTATTTTTGATCATTATCGGTTTCCGGATTGTTCTAAGAAGAATTAATGTTTTACTTGGCTACGTGGTACTGCAGTTTAGTTTAAGGATGAGCATTCTCCGGTGCTACTTCCCAGCACATTATCTGTTGCTGCTTTGTTATTAAAAATATCTGGGTGTACTTTTCATGTCAGTCACTACTCACTAGCATCAATTTTCATAAATAGACATAAATCCATGGTGCATGCTTATGGGTCTCATACGAATATCGATAATGGTCGTGTCGTTAGCAAGTTCATTACTCGGGCACTACGAGGAGCTCATTTGGATGAGGTCCAAAAGCACTTGAAGCTTTCTTATGTGGACAACGATTTAGATGTGATAGGAAATGATCAAAGGGC
>NC_080049.1:26527602-26537602 GCF_026212465.1 Amaranthus tricolor
AAGTTCAAGTGAAGTCATAATCCATGGCGTCTTCTTCTTCTTCAGCTCAACTTCGTCTCATGTCTGATCTCAAATCCATCATCAATGAACCCCCTGAGGTTTTGATTTTGATTTTTTTCAATTTATTGTTTTTGATCAATTTAATTTTATGAAATAATTGATCAAATTTGTTTGGAATTCATTTTTAGGGTTGTAGTGCAAGTCCTTTATCTGATGATAATCTATTTGTTTGGAGTGCCACCATTTTTGGGCCAGATGAAACCCCCTGGGAAGGTGAATCTTTTTCCGTGCTATTAAACTGTTGTCATTGGGTTTTGAACCCTAGATCTTGACTGTCGTTTCCATCATTTTTACCTTAATTTTTGTTTTTTATGGGTTGATTGATTGTTAAATCTGCAGGTGGAGTTTTTAGTCTACGGTTGACATTTACTGACAATTACCCAGAAAAGCCTCCTCGAGTTCGTTTCACCTCTGACATTTTTCATCCTAATGGTAACGTTTCCTTTTGTCTTCCTAGTTACTCCATTGAATTTTGTAATTTTTTTGGGTAACTCTGAAAATATACTCCATAATTTAAAATGGGATATGAATTGCAAGTTAGAGTGATCTTTTACCCATGACGGTAAATTACCTAGCAAATCTTTCTCTTCAATTTGTAAAAGGTTCCCTTTGAATCTTTTATAATGTAATTTAACAAATTGAGATCTTTTTAAATGTGATGTAACAAATTTAATAAGATAGAGAAAAGGGCAGGGGTTGAGCATAGGTACTTGAGAATGACAAGTGATTGAGCATTGATTGTTACTTTGTTAGAAATGACATAATATGGGACGGACCAAAAACGTTACTTGAATGTGGAGTATAGCACATAACAAGGGTATGTCAGTGAAGACTGTTTTATTTTTATTTTTATTTTTATTTTTATTTTTTTTTATGGTATTCTCATTGTAGAAAGATGTTGCTAGATTCAATTGTGATTTGTGATTATCAATTGCCTTCTTTGTGGTTATGACAACAAAATATGAGCTACCTGTATCTTTTTTGCATTCTTAAGAAGTCAAAATCTTGTTGAAAATTTGAATTGCATAACGAAGAACAATTATAAAAGAAGTGGGATTATATTATATTCTTGATGCTCATATGTAAAATTAAACATTAAACCTGTGTCCGGGTTCTTCCGATCTTTCTGCAATATAGTGGTTGGTTTGTAGTGGAAAATTCAAAATTGTCGCAATAGGGGTAACGGAACATTGATGCACTAACCTTTATCTTAACACCAAATATCATACAAAAGCATTAAATATCCCTCGAAACAGCCCAAAACGACTTTTTAAAACCTTTACAATGCAAGAAATATTAGTTTGGTGTTTTTGGAAACCTTTACAATATGGCGGATGCGATGCTATTTGGCATTGTTTTTGCACTATGGGTTTTTCATGCTGTGTATATTTGTAAATGTTGTAGGATCACCTATGTCTTGGGTGTGCAATTACTTTCTGGTACCATCTTTAAAAATGCCTTTTGATTCACTAATATAGTAATAGCCGGTAACCTAAGAGACCGTCTTTTTGAGTGATGTCTCTCGAGCCCACCCTATTAAAGCTTGATAAAACTAAACTAATAATGGGCTCACCAAATTAGGGATGGTCTCTCAAAGAAATTTGTGATATAGTAATTAATATCACTTGATAACTGATTATACTGTTGCTTTCGGGAATGTGCAGTTTATCACGATGGAACTTTGTGTATGGACATCATCCAGGATGCATGGTCACCATGCCACAATGTAGCAACAATCTTAACTTCAATCCAGGTACTCTTCTGTCTTGTTATCATTCGTTCACATGGTTGCCTTGATGTTCTGTTGTTGCTTTCTTGTTGAATGATCATCTACTTTGATATCATTCGCCATTTCACACCTATAATATTCTCTGCAGTCTCTTCTAACTGACCCCAATCCTTCAAGTCCTGCAAATCCTGAAGCTGCTCAACTCTTCCAGCATGACATTCAGGCTTATAACAAGTTTGTTACTTTTAATTATCGTCCCTTTCTTTTATAAATTCCTTATTTTGATACTAACAAAAGAAAAAAAAAAGTTATACAATCAGTTAAATTTGCTTACTTAAGCTTAGCTTTCTCTAAATCATGGATCTTGAACAGGAGGGTTCGTAGATGTGCTCGTAAATCAATCGAGTGTTCTTGAAGGCAAAAACGAACATTATTTAACCTGGGATATTGTTCAATTAATGGAATCTTGACTTCATCGCTGTAATCATCCTATAAGCTATCTCACGATCAGTCATGTTTGTTCGTTCCTGTGTAATTGGAAATTGTCGCACAAATCCTGTCAATAACACGGAATTCCACTTCTCATGTATGCATCATTTATTCAATTCAATTTAAAAGATTTTTAGTTGTAATAAGTGCTTGTTTGTACTGTAAACTGGTTATACTGAAATAGTAAAAATTCAACACAATTTCAGAACAGAGATATGCAACTATAATCATAGATGATGGTGTTACGTAACATGAGTAGAAGACATAAAGCCAAACAATGATATGCTAAAACTTGAACAGTCGAGCAGAAGAACATTTGAAGCAGAAAACTGACATTTAATTAAACATAAAATTTACTTATTTTATTGCCTGCATTTAGTCCCCAAGTATGCTCATTTGTTAGTCAGAATCCTCCTACATGTGTGAATACCACATGTTTTTCAAACAACCTCAAAATAAAGCGTACTCAGGTCATTTCTTAAATTTCACCAAGTGATACTCGAGTTGAGGGGCTTTCTTCAATTGCGACATCTTTATGATGAGGGTATTGGTTTGCCTGCTTTCTCACCTACCCAGACCTTGCCTCTGGGCGGAACTTATTAGGACGATGATGATGATATGATGAACAGTTGTAATTTAGCTCCTTTTCAATTATCGCCAACAATTATTTCCACACGACTCGATCTTATTTTGAGTTTTGGTAACATATAATCCGATTTCCTTTCATGGATGATTTTAGTTTTATAAGTCTAATATTAATCACAATAATTATAAAATTGTTTGAAAAATATAAAATTGTTTTGAAGATTCTAGAATCAGATCTACACCCATATCCATTTGTTTTGAACTCTTGACTAAGACTCTAGACTTTGACCGATCCATAATGGGTCCTAAATTGAGTTATTTAAATTTAAAATTGTTAATAAATGTAAAGACTCTCGACTCAGACTCATACCCATACGGCTATACTTAGTCCTATTATTTGTTTTGGACCCAAATCTCAAAATTCAATGTCTTTAAAAATTTAAACTCAAGCACTAAAATTACAGTTGGAACCGTCACGGATCTAATAGAGTCTTGGACTTGCGACTATTCTAGCTGGCACGAATGAATTTCATACCAAATCGATTAGATAAGTCTTGTATATGTATGTTTGGAGATTACGAGTATATGTGAGGATAGTCATGATTGACTTTTACTCGTCTAACTACGTTTAGCACACACTTAATTTTTTTCAAAATATCATGTTTTATTTATTGTATATTATTTTAAAAATTGCTTAACTTATGTTTGAGAATTATGATTTCATTTTAAAGCATAAATTAAACTCAAATTTAGTATTTGATAAATTAAAAAAAAACTCAATTTTAGATTTGAGTCAAATACACATGTTGTAAATTTGGTTAAATATAAGAATGACTTTTCAAAAATCTTGTCGTTCTCAAATTCTTCATTAACGATTTCAAAACTGAAATTTAAAATGAAGTATTTGTTTCTCAAACGCAACCTTACAACATTTGATTGATTGAACATTTTATATATTTCCTCCTTTCATTATACTTGTTATATTTGACATTATGCGCAATCAAATGTGTTACTTTGATAATTTATATATTGAGCTATGGACATTAAAAAATTATAAAAAAAAAGGATTTTATGAACGTATATAAATTAGACGATTCAAACAAATTTTCATTTGATTATATTTTTTCTTGACTATAATTTTTCTTAAACGTTAGCCGCAATGTATAAGATAAGCTCAAATGATTAAATAGTGGCATAGTGCCAATAACCATAATATATAACAAGTATTTCAAACTGTGTAAATAGGAGAGAAGACATTTTGAAATGTTGCGCGATGTGAAATCTTAACCATTATGTCGCTCTTAAACTCTATGTTAATGACTGTTCCATCACAATTAATTTGAAAATGAACATTATTGACATTCACAAATATCAACATTTGTATAAGACATTTAAGTCTATTGGAAACTTAACTTGCTCTCTGAAAATTATGTAACTTAGCATTTAGTGATATTTTTTACATGCTCAATAGTCAATATGTTCTAACATGTTTCAACTAATTCACGAGAACATCAATTACTTTAATTTGTTCAAAGGTATGTGTTGGTAGCATTCATCATCATGAATTTTCGTCTAAACCATCTACTTAGTACCTCCGTTTAAGTTAATTTGTCTCATTTACAAATTATGTATATATTAAAAAATTAAAAATAATAGTAAGTTAAAATAGTGAGATATTTAGAAATAAGATAATATAAAAAATAAAAATGGTAAGACTATATTTCAAATTATTAAAATAGACTGAAAAAAATAAAGCTAATTTAAAAGACTAAAGGAAGTAACAATTTGTATTCTAAAATTCTATCTTATCTCTGAATCACATGAATTAGTAGATTAAGTACTAGACTAGGAAAGTTAACAAAGAAAGTGGCAAAGAAAACAAAAGATAATTATACCATAAAATTGAAAAGAATTTTTTTTTATTTTTTTTTATTTTTTTATTATTTTTTTTGAGTATTGGAAAAAAGTTCTTTGTTGTGTTATACAATAGTGTTTTGCATGGACTCGTATGTGTTCTATTGTATTAACTATTTCACTGATATAGAAATGACACTTAATAGGAGAAATACATTTGATGTAATTAATCTATTTTGATATTTAGTTAGGATTAAATTAAATTGGATGTGATAAAATATTTTTATATTCTTACCATTGTTACTTAAAAGTTAAATTGGCGCAAAATAGACTTAATATTTTTAAAATGTTTAAAATTATTTAAACTTAATACACACATTAGAAGTAATTTAGCCGATGTGATCATTCAAATTAAAAATTACTTAATTCAAAGGATTCATACATTATATTTCCGTCATTCTTAAATTAAACTACAACCTTTGGATGTAATTATTATACAAAGACATTATTACAGAAAATATCGTATATATGTGATTTTTTATTTTCTTTCATTTGCTGGAACTAAGATTGCCACGGAAAATTCAAAGAAATAATAATATTATTGCATTTGACAAAGTTCTATGAGATTGTCATTTATCATCATTAGCAGTGAAATTATTAATTATATAATGATAGACTTATTTAATTGCAAATCTATAAAAAGTACACAATAAATTAATGGTTAAAAATTATATATTTAATTTAAATTAAATTAGCAAGGATATCATACCATTTAAAAACATTTTTTCTTTACAAAAAAACTACTATATTTTTGATTATATATGAATTACTAAATATGTTCATAATTATTATAAATTTGATGACATAAGAAATAGATTTACACGAAAATTAGTTGGGGAGTTCATGCAGGTCCATGAAAGCTTCTGGATGAAAGGAAAATATCATATTCATGCAAGTATCCTTCAATGAATGAATCTATCTTAGCCCAAGGCCCATTTTGGATAATAGTTTTAAAAATGCTTATTTTTAACTTTTTTTTTTTAATTAAAATTGGCTTTTTTTCCCAAAAGTTTCCTAGTACACAGAAATCTAGCCCAATGCCCAGGCTTGCCTATGACCTTAACAATTATTTGAAAAAAAATCCGACTCTAGTTGAGAAACTCAACTCCAAGTCAGAGTAAATTGAAGTTGCATTGTACAAAATAATTTCTCTAATTTACTTTTTTCTTACGTTTCAAATTGTTTGTTTCATTTTATTTTTTACATGCATTTAAAAATATATGCATGTTTGAGTCTCAATATTTACAATATGCTTCATAAAAAATATAAAAATATATGCTTAAATTTTATACTTTACAACGAATCTAGCAAAGATTTCACATTAATTTAATTTGACTCATATGAGCATTAGGGGATATGTACTGCAGCATTATCAGACACAAAAGAGAAGAAAATAAAAGAGAGAGAAAAGCTGTTTGTATTATTGCATTACACCACATGTAAGGACTGATGCATCCTTATACACAGAGGGTTGTTATAACCGAAAATACAGCTGTCAAAGGGAAAGCAAAACTAATACATGCAAGAATACTAAGCTACTGTATTATACTCTTATCATCCCCCCTTAAACTTGGCTGGGGTATATACACCAAGTTTGGCTATTAAGTGACGAAACTGAGTAGACGGAATGATCTTGGTGAACATATCGGCTAGCTGAGAAGAAGTAGGAAGGTAGGTTACTTGTAAAAAGCCTTCCATAATCTTTTCACGTGTGAAATGACGGTCAATCTTCAAATGTTTTGTACGTTGATGATAAACTGGGTTCTGAGCAATATGGAGAGCAGACATATTGTCACTATGCAAGGTAACAGGCTTTAAAGATGTTAAGCCAAGTTCTTCAAGAAGACGAACAACCCAAACAATCTTAGATGAAGCATTGGCCATGGAACGATAATCAGCTTTAGATGATGATTTTGATACCGTAGCTTGCTTTTTTTGATTTCCAGCTAATGGGTGAACGACCGAGAAGAAGAACAAAGCAGGATATAGAACGTCTAGTATCAGGACACGCCTCCCAATCGGAATCAGAATATGCGTGGATTACCAAATTTTCAGAATCAGAGAGAAGAATGCCTTGGCCCAACATGGCTGATAAGTAACCAAGAGTATGTGTAAGAGCCTCAAAATGATGAATGGTTGGTTTTTGTATATGTTGACGGAGAGCTTGGATAGAATAAGAAAGATCTAGGCAAGTATGAGTGAGGAAGGTGAGTTTACCAACGAGGCTAGGATACAAGGTAGGGTTGGAGAATAAAGGAGAGTCATGAGAAGATAGTTTATGGTTTAAAGGAAGAGGTGTAACATGAGGCTTGAGAGCAACAATACCAGAATCTCGAAGCAATACTTTACTAAATTTTTGTTGAGTTACAATGATGCCACTTTGATTATATGTAAGTTCAAGACTAAGGAAGAAACTCAATGGACCAAGGTTTTTAATACTAAAAGCATGATGTAAATGGGACTTGAGCCGAGATATAACATTAGGATTATTACTAGTGACCACAATGTCATCTACATATACAACAACAATGGTGATGAAATCATGAGATTTGTGAGTAAACAAGGAATAATCCAGTTTAGATTGAATAAAACCCTGAGAGATAAGTGCAGATAAGAGCTTGGCAAACCCCTGGCGGGAAGCCTGTCTAAGGCCATAAAGGGACTTGCAAAGTTTACATACCATATTAGGAGGAGCAGATAAACCATCAGGCAAAACCATACACACATCCTCATTTAGGTCACCATGCAAGAACGCATTATTAACGTTAAGTTGATGCAAGGGCCATTTCTTAGATGCAATAAGAGCCAATATACAACGAATGGTGGTCGTACGGACTACAGGAGAGAAGGTATCATGAAAATCAATGCCATATTCTTGAGTGTAACCCTTGACGACAAGCCGAGCCTTATATCGTTCAATGGAACCATCAACTTTGAGCTTAATTTTATAAACCCATTTGCAACCAACTGTTTTCTTGCCAAGAGGAAGAGGGACGAGATCCCATGTATGATGATCTTGAAGAGCTTGAAGTTCAGATGTCATTGCTTGGACCCATAAAGGATCTTGTGTAGCTTGTTTAGAAGTTTAGGTTCATGCCATTGACTTTGAGAGGCAAGTAAAGATTGATGAACAGGGGGTAAGGAATCAAAACGGACCAGATTGCACCAATGAGCTGTGTGACAGACAGAATCTTTTAAATGAGAGGGTGGTTTGGTTAGGCGAGTAGATTTTCTAGTAGGTAGAGAAGGGAGAACAGTGGGTTGGGACAAGTCAACAACTAAAGATACTTCAGGAAGGGGGGAGGAAGAAGATATATTGTAGGTTTGTGGAGGAATGGTAGAAGAAGTATTATCATTTTGTGGAGAAATAACAGAAGCATCAGAAGGTGAGAGTAAAGGTGAAGTAGTAGGGGTAGGATTAGTAGGACTAGAAGTAGAGGGAGATAAAGTGAAAGGGTGGGGGTATGGGAAACGAATTAGAGGGAAGAAAGGAGTCATCATAAGGAGGAAGAGGAGTGTGAGCTGATAGGTAAAAAGTAGATAAAGGAGAAGTACTAGGGGTAGTAGAGTGGTAAGGAAGATGATATTCTTGGAATGTGACATCCCTAGAAAAGACAATGGAGTTGGTAGTAGGATTATATGTCTTGTAGGCTTTTTGACTAAGGGAGTAACCTATAAAAATGAAAATGTTAGCTCTGGGATGGAACTTTGGTCTGTTGTGCTTGAGAGTGGATGCAAAACACAAGCATACAAAAGATTTAAGGTGTGAAATATTAGGTGGTTCACTAAATAGTTTTTCATATGGGGAGATGTTACCGAGAACAGGTAAGGAAAAGCAATTGATGAGATAAGTTGCAGTTTTGATGCATTCTCCCCAAAATCAGATGGGAAGATTAGATTGTAAAGAAAGGGCACGAGCCACTTCCAATAAATGACGATGTTTACGCTCAACGACTCTGTTTTGTTGAGGAGTATCATGACAAGAGGTTTAGTGAATTATACCATGATGAAGATAAAAAAGTTAGCATCACTGTCACAATGTTCTTTGGCATTGTCAGTCCGAATGATTTGAATTTTTGAGTGAAAATGTGTGTCAACATAATCATAAAATTGTTTAAGAAAAACAATGTATTGGTTCTTGGATTTCATCAAATACAACCATATGGCTCTTGTAAAGTCATCGACAATGGTTAAAAATAGAGTACAACCATCATACGTAGCATGTCTATATGGGCCCCTGATGTCTATATGGAGTAATTGAAAACTCCTAGTATTCTTTATAGAGCTTAGAAGAAATGGGCGTCTAGTTTGCTTGGCAGCCAGAAAACAAGTTCAAAAAACAGTATCATTGAATTTATTTACATCAATATCAGGAATTAAAACCTTGAGCTATGAAAGAGGTAATTACCCTAGTCTAAGATGCCACAACTTAGCTAGGTCAATAGTTGATTTATTTGATTTGGAGTATTCAACAGCAACACAAGTGGTTGAATGTAGAGATGGAATGGAAGGAGAAATATCACCATAGTAAAGGCCATGTGAGAGTTTACCAGGAACCTTTGTCTTTGAATGGTCCTGAAGCACACATTCACCAGCAGTAGATAGAACATTAGTGCAAACATCAAGACAAAGTTTAGATACTGAGATTAGATTAAATTGAAAATTCAGAACATAGAGGACCTTTATGAGCACAATACCATCTATCAACACAATATCACCACAAAGATCAACCATCACTTTTCTACCATCAGGAATGGTGATACTATGTTTGGCTCCAAGGATCTATTGGACAGAAACAAAAGAATCCAAAGAGTTACACATGTGGTCCGTAGCACCACTATCAATGATTCATTTAGAGACATTTATTTTAGAAAGGAAGCATATTTTACCTGCAAGATTTACAACACTAGGTATGGTCTCAAGATCCATGGGAACAGAATCAACAGTAGTCTCTTTGTGTTAGTTTAGCAAAGTCATGAGACTGTAAAGTTGAGTAGCAGTCAGACCAATGATTTTTAAGATAAGTTTTGTTATCATTTTCTTGCACACATCCAGCAAATTTCCTTTGCTTGAAACCAGATGGATAAACATTGAGTTTAAAACATCTCTCAACAGAATGACCATGTATTTTACAATGATCACAGAAATAGGTGGAGTTGAGTTTTGAAGCCAATGCTAGCCTTGGTTTTGTTAAATGCTCCATTATCTGCATTGTTATGCTTA